>NC_069087.1:7779191-8079191 GCF_947172395.1 Bicyclus anynana
ATCTGTACTCTTAGATCTTTTAATTACTTATCAGATTTTGAAGCAACTTTCATAAATATATAGAGTTGAGGGATGAAGGTTGCCACGCGGACCAAGTGTTACTGATAGTGACAAATCGACCATGGTCAATGGCTTAATGTGCTACAGTGATCTCAGCGGTACGGAGGTATGTATACAAACTTCCCAACACTGGGCTATTAGTAGTGAATTAAGCGACACTCAATATTTCATCACCCATCCAGGGCTTGAACCCAGACCTTTACCTATATTCAGAAGCTGTAACTGGACCAAAGAGGTACTTATCAAAGATGATGATTAACTTATTATCAAAGATAATGACTATTATTGATCTGTTTTATTGAATAATTTATTCCATCCAAGGAAAAAAAACGTTGATTCAGTGGTTAGCTTATGTAGCTTCGGACCACGAGATCCTGGGTTCGAATTCTGGGTCGAGGTGTAGAAAACTGAGCTTTTAGTTTCTTCTAAGATTAATCAATAAAAAATTTAAGAAATCAACCCAGATTTAAGTTCGTGGTGTTTACCCCCCGAGCCTCGGAGAGCACGTTAAGCCGAAATTCCCAAACATTACCATAACCGTTTAAACCATAACCATAGTAAACGTTTATAAATTTCATATTATTATCGTAAGCCCGCTATCCCGCATTAGCACAGCGTGGTGTGTCTAAGCTCTATACACCCTCTCTTATAAAGAAGGACGCCTGGCCCTTATTTTTAAAATAGGCTGATAGATAATGATGAATCTAAGATAAGTCTAACAAAATTACAGCTACAGCAAACAAAACAAAACATCGCTGTTGCTCACTGTATATACACAATAGAACAGGTTACTAGCATACGAACATGATAATTCAAAACATTTACTACAGTAACATGCCGATGTATAAAATACATCTGATAAAAGATCAATAAAATATTCAAATGGAATCTCCTTGTTCAAAGGGCGATGAAGGTGTGATATGACGTATTTATGTTAACTATTTTTTTTTATTTAATACTGTTAATACAAGTATTTGGATGGTATTTATGACTCGAACAAAAAAAAATAAAGTTTAAATTATATTTCTAGTACCTACCTCGGCAGTGGGCAACCAAACTCTGTATGCCGCTTTACTATTCGCATTTACCTAAGTAAATAATTTATTATGTAAGAAAGAAAAATAACCTATAGTAGAGATAAACATAAAAAGCAAAAACGAGTGATGAAGTCAGTTTTAATTATTTATCTATAATATAATACATACATATCTTTGTATTACTTGCATTATTCAAATTAAAAAATAACAATAATGAAAAAAATACAAGCAAATTTTAAAAAATCCAGGACTTTAAGAACTTTCTCTATCGTATAAGACCCTTCAGCAAATTATTTGTAAATACATTAAAAAGAAGAATAGGTACCTACTACTTAGATGTTTAAATTAGAACTTTGTTATTTAAGCTTTGATAATGCCCAATACCAAAACAAACTTTAGACATTACATTAAGTAACAGACATTTAAGCAACTAGTTATTAGGATAAACGCCCCGCGGCTTTCCTAAAGTTCACAAACACAAAATGAATATGAACATTTTTTGACAAAAATAACATCCGCAGCTTACATAATTTCTTTGAATTAAACCCAGCTACATAATCCCGCGAGCTTTCCCCTTTCATCTCGTTACCATAAGGCGAATTTATCACGGGGTTGTATGAAAGGCTTAGGTAAAATGCTTGTCGCCCCGACTTATCTTACTACGTGATGAAGTATAGCCTTTAAAAGCAACCTACATAAGCCTCGTGACGTCACTAGGAGATAGCGTTTTATAGTTTTAATATGATATTAACTTGAGACGATAGTTTAGCGAGATATTGGTTCAAGTAAGTACCTACTTCTACTCTAACAGATTATTAACTAGATATTACTGCAGCTCGTACTTTGAGTAGCATGTTATCTATATCTATACTCTATACTAATATTATAAAGAGGTAAAGTTTGTAAGTTTGTCACATTTTTTAAATGGGGTAATCTTCGGAACTACTGGTCCGATTTTAAAAATTCTTTCACCAATAGAATGCTACATTATCGGGGAGTGCTATAGGCTATATTTTATATTGGTATCATATATATTAGCCGAGTTATCACAGTTTTTGTCATACAGGTCGGACTGAAAATCCTCTTAAACAGATTTATGCGCATGCGCTGCCTTAACTATTGTGTAAAATTGAAATTAATGTATGGAGACTTTATGTATCTTTAAAAGTTCTACAAAAAAGTCCGCGACACCATATATCTATCTTCTATATATTAGCAGATATAGTACCTTTTGTGTTTTAAAAATTATTAATTTTATATACTTAGGTTTACGTCATTATTTATACAACTAAACTTTAATCCTTATTAAAATAAATTATTTAATAATCACAAGGATATTATGAAGATAAGATTTGCCCTTCACAGTATGTTAATTACTTAAATAGTTTCGGAGATAATACAAATTTTCTAAAAGACGCAGAAATTCCGCTATATGACGCCCGGCGCTTTCATTTACGTAGTTCCCGTTTCCGTGTGAATATGGAGATCAAACATAGCCTATGACACTCGCAAATAACGTAGCTTTCTATTGGTAAAACAATTTTCCAAATCGGTCCAGTAGATCCAGAGATTACCTCCTACAACCACACGAACTTTACCTCTTTATATTATTAGCATAGAAGTCTCTATTTCTCTTGGTCATACCACCACTCTCGAAGGACTGGACCGATTTTGCTAAGGGTAGGAGTAAGATAGAGAAGTTACAGGGTAGGGTAGGGTACGGGTAGGGAAGCGTAGGGGTAGTGTAGGGGTACGGTAGGTTTAGGGCCGGGTTTAGGGTAGTGGTAGGGTAGGGGTAGAGGTAGGGAAGTGGTAGGGTAGGGGTAGGATAGGTGTGAGATAGGGGTACGGGTGGGATAGGGGTAGGAAAGGGATAGGGTACGGGGAGGGTAGGGGTAGGATGGGGGTAGGGGTAGGATAGAGGTAGGGTGTAGGTAAGGTAGGGGTAGGTTTGGGGTAGGGTGGGGGTAGGGGTAGGGTTGGGGTAGTGGTAGGGCAGGGGTAGGGTAGGGTAGGGGTAGTAGTAAAGTTGACATCGAAATTTACGCGGACGAAGACGCGGGCGACCGCTAGTGATATATATTTTTAATAATTCATCGTCGTCATCAATAACCCATATTCGACTCACTATTGAGCATGAGTCTCCACTCAGAATGAGTGGGGTTAGGCCTTAGCCCACCACGCTGCCCAAATTCGGATTGACAGACTTCACAGAGTTAAGAAAATTCTCAGGTAAGTTTCCTGGCGATGTTTTTCCTTCACCGTTTGAGACACGTGATATTTAAATTTTTAAAATGCACATAACTGAAAAGTTGGTGGTGCAAGCACCGGACGAGATTCGACTCTATTTTGAAAGTATTATATTCTTATAATCTGCATTTTGACCTCTCTGGTAATCCTGTGGTTTTATAACAGAGAGGTCATGGATTCGATTCACAATAATTCTAGAATTCTAAATTGGCTCAGGTCTGGAATAGGCATCGGCCGTAGCCAGTTATCACCCTACTGGCAAAGGCGCCGCCAAGAGATTGAATCACACTAACAGAGATGGTAATGATAATAATGACTGACGGCTTCAAGTGGTCTCCGATGCATTTTGTCTTGCCATTTGAGAATCTTTTACTGAAAATTTCTTACAAGAAAGAAAATCTCAGTATTACATAATGATCCGAAGTCACTTAAGTTAACAACTGGCCAACGAGGCGGTCTATCAACGGCCTCGTGGTTTAAATAATTAAGTTCTATAGCTTCCTTACGACAGGATCATTAGACCAGCACCGTAGTACGATAACTTTACATTATCACTGAACTTACAGAAGTGTGTCACAGCTTAATATTACAGCGGAATTGGGTCAAATTTAACTTGTAAAATTTAATTATCCGCCGAAACCGGGTTACTAAATAAAAGCTCGGGGATATACTCAAATTATATTATACCATTTTATTACAAAAAGTCGTAAAATTTTGTTTAATATTCTTCTTTATAAAATCCCACACAAAAGACAATTTTAATTAAGCTTTGAAATAAAAGACAAATACGTAGGTAGCGAATGTGTTCGCCAGTATCAAAAAAAGCAAAAGAAATTTTCTATTTGCAGCACAAAAACCTATGCTTATTGCCTTCTATTTTTAGAAATGAAAATGGGTGAATGGCATTTATACCCAATAGCGTAGGTACTTATTGTATGTTTACGTATGTTACATGAAATGTAGAAAACTTAAATCTATCGTATTCTACAAATATAAAAGAATAGCCGACGACAGTCGTCAGCTAACGTAGTATACAAGACCCCTTATATCTTTCAAAGACTATCCCATCCTATCCCACGATATCTCACGCTATGATATAAACGGATAAAAAAAATCATCCCCACTTTACTACTTTTTTTACTTTTTTTATTTTATTTTTAATTTAATTTGATAATGACGACTATTGGTGTTATTTTTTCTTTTTTGTTTGTAATTTCATTTAATTTAATTTAGTAATTGTGACTGTATTTATCTTTTTCTTAATCTCATTTCATTTAATTTGGTAATTGTGACTATTTGTATTTTTTATATTTGCACACTATTTATTAATTTAGTGGAATGTTGTATTCTTGCAAATAAACAATTATTATTATTATTATTATTACATTATTATTACATATTACATTTTGGAGAGATACCCTAAAAATTCTTTTTCAAGATTTTATTCTACGACTTTATTCACATTTTTATTACACATACTCATGCTAATTTACAGCTTTCTAGTATTAATACCCGCGGACAGTCGGACAGAGGATGAACAGACAAACATGGCGAAACTACTGTGAACTACGGAACCCTAAAAGCAAACTTATATTATAAAGTGAAGCTGCCTCGTTGATGGTTAGTCAATGTCGCTTCGGATCATGAGGTAGGTATTAGGTTATTGGTAATGTTAACGCTTCGGAAACTAAAAAATGTTTAGGATTGACAGATAGATCACGTGACCTATATATAACGAATGATATCCCCATTTTTTTTAGTTTTAGTATTTGTAGTAAGAGAATTGGTGGCGGAACTTTGCTCCATATCCCCTCATACTTCTATAGTGGATTCAAACAGGCTTGCAAAGAAAACAAGTACTTATCTGCGAAAAATTTTGTAAGTATGAGTATACAACATGAGAACAACTTTTATTTACGAGTGTACTCAAAGATAAAGAATAGAAAATGCATTCTTCCAAAACTATAAAAGTAGGTAGGTATATTCACAACGAAAACGTCCAAACTTAAGCCAAAAGATTTGCGGACTGGCTCCATCAACAAGATTGCTGATACAGTAGTTACGTGGTTGAAACTCGGCACAAAGCATTCACAGACGTATGACGTACTCTCCCTAGCTTTGAAATGAGTGGCGTATACAACTGTACAGCCTACCCTAGTACCTACTTTGCATGTAAACAAAGTACGGAACATACCCACAAAGCTCATATAGAATTGTAACCTACATAGATTGCGCTATTTTTTCAATACTTGCAATTTAACTGAGGATCTCTTTGTGTAATTTCACGTAGTCTATTTAGTCGATGAACGAATGACTAATCAGCTGGCATGTAGTAACCGTTTTCAAAAAAGAAGGAAGTTCTCTATTCGTCGGAATCTTTTATTTTTAACCGATTTTATGTTCGTATGATAAGATTAGTATGTATCTTTTATAAGAAATATTTTAAACGGTAGATATTTTCAGACTATGAAAATACTTGCTTCTAAGTTTCAGAAGAAAAATCTTTGAAATGTTCACTTTACTTGGCCACTAGTACAAGTAAAAGGTGTCGGTTCCATCAGCAAGATTGCTAATACACTCGTCAGACACTGGAAAGATGGTGCCACAAAGGCTTTATTATCTCAGGTATAGGTGTACACATATGCTTTCAGAGCAAGTAGTCCGAACTCGCGACACAACCTCAAATAGAGGTTTGTGGTTGCTGCAGTAATGCTAATTGCAGCTAACATGTATTGCAGTAATAGGTAGGTATATGCATTGATTTTGGCTATACCCGACAAGAAATCGCGTTTTAAAATCCTACGTTTGGTTCACTATGCCTGTGAAACATGGGCCCTGAAAAAGGTCTGCTGTCAACGGTTGCAAGCATTTGAGATGTGGGGATTAAGGAAAATGCTTAAAATCTCATGGAATAATTTTGTCTTAAATGCTTAAGTATATCTTTACTCTGCTCAAGTGCTCAACCGTAATGAGGCGGAAGGTTGCATTTTTGCACATATGTAAAGATCCCTCCACGAGTTTCCCAGGTTGATCTGCAGTTGATCTGAAGGCAAGATGCGTGACTCTACTAAAGGTCATTCTCTGCCATTCTAGGGTCTTGTTTTGGTTACAGTTAATTTTTGTTATAATTAAGTTGTCCTGACAAGTGTTGTGAATAACCTTTGTTCAACATTGGTTTTCTTATCTTTGTAATCCACTTCTGAGTCTGCTAAACAACTTATAATACCCAAAAGCCTTTTATTATCCAAAAGTGAACGTCCATCGGTCATAGCGTGTATTCTGAGAACGAATGGAATGAGAAAACCTCGAGATTTATTTGTTTCAACAATTTCACGGTGCAATCCTTTGAGGGAGACCGTGCACTTCTCGATAGCTGGAGCAGTAATTTAATTAAGCCGAGAGCGCATTAGAGACGCCGATGAGGTAAACGGGAACTTCGCTTTGCTATTCCGGACGTGCTCGGTGTAATTTGCTTTTATTACTTCAAAAGAATACTCGGGCTCTGGCTACTTTTCCGTCCGCTAAAAATATGTTCAGCAATAAATAATTATTCCGGGAATTACTAAATATAAAGTTGGTTAGGATTGCCTTTTTATATCATAATCAGCTTATGTTTTGAAGGTCGCGTGATGCAGTGGGTAGTGACTCTGCTTTCTGCACAACCGTGGGTCGATTAACACAAGTAGAAAATATTGATTAATGAAGAGTATAGATATTTGGGCTCATTATACAGGGTGCTCGGGAGTGTTTCCCATAACTTCAAGGTATTAACGAGACCACTTATAGGAACCGAATTGCATAACTAATATTTTATACAACTACAAAAAATAAACGTTTTCATACAAAGTAATTCAAATAGTACCGACTATTCATCTAACACTCAGCTTTAGGTAACGAAGTGACAACGTTGCATTTTAAAATATAAATTCGTCATCATTATAAGGATGTACGTTTTAAGATCTAATTAGGTACGGTACAAAATAAATATTATTTACTCGGAAAATATTAATTTTAAAACATATTTTCCTTGAACATTTTGAATTATTTTTTGTTAAAGAATATAACCCCCTAGAGTTATGGGAAATGCTCCCGAGCATCCTGTATAAGTAGTTCATATATGTGGTTGGTATATAAATTTACATGTTATGTTATCTTAGTACCCTTATTAAAGACTATATACGCTTACTTCGGGCAGCTTCGGGTCTAGAAAATTGTGTGCATAGTCCAAATATATTTATTTTTTATGTTGGTGGATTATTCTGATATGGTAATTGGACTTGGAGTTAGACCCACCACGCTATTTCGATGCGAGTTGGCAGCCAACGACTCGACCTCTGAAACTTATGATACAAATCGCGATATGATACTAACCACCGCACCAAAGCATTTATAAAAAATACATTTTACGTTCATAATAAACAAAAACTTGTCAATTGGATACAAAATTAAAACGGAAAATGCTCAACACTATAAACTTGACCAAAAATTAACTCATAAAACATGGTACATATTACTTGTTTTAATATTGTGTGGCTTTAAAATTTGTTAATAATTATGACAGAGCTAAATTATGAAACGTTTGTTGATTAATAAGCGAATTTATTGTCCAACCTGTTACAAAAGCCTGGTTTTGAATGATTAACAGTTAGTACATCAAATATAGGTAATAAACGTATACCTACGTTGTTTTATGTTATTTAATACTAGCTGACGGTTTCAACCGCGTGGTTCCCGTTCCCGTAGAAATACGGGAATAATATACAGCATTTAGCCTTCCTCGATAAATAACCTATCTAACACTGAAAGAATTTTTAAATCGGACCAGTAGTTCCTGAGATTAGCGCGTTCAATCAAACAAACAAACAAACTCTTCAACTTTATAATATTAGTATAGATATTACTTCACATTTTGAATAATAGACGTTTATATAACTTGGCAGTGGGAATGTGAAATCGAACAGGTCCTAGGTTTGACTTCTACCTAGTAAATTACTTCCAGTACTTCCAGTAAGTAAAGGTGCAAATAAGATTCGTAAGAGAATTGCAGAATTCTTCTTACGAGTACAACAGAAAAATCTTTTATATAATACTAGCGGACCCGCTCAAGCTTCGCTTTGACTTATGATGCACTTCTTCCCTATCCCTACCCTACCCTGCTCCTACCCTACTTCAACCCTACCCCTACCCTAGTCATACCCTACTTTTACCCTACCCCTAGGATTTAGGGGGTTTAGTAAAAACTCGGGATTAACACGACCTCTTCGGCTAAATTATGTTTTCATAATTTCGTTCAACACAAAGAAGATTCTTATGGAAAGAAATCCTTAATAATGTAGAGAAAAAAATATGAATTTCTCATTTATTATCCCTTAAAAACCACAGATTTGACTGGACGAAGTCTGTCGGGGTAGTTAGCTAGATAAGTACAATAAATGACGCACGAGCAATTTTCGAACGCAGCAATTATTTTATATTACCACACTAGCTGACGTCGCGCGGTTTCACCTGCGTGATTCCCGTTCCCGTAGTAATACGGAGATAGTATATAGCCTTTTTCATTAAATGGGCTATCTAACATTTAAAGAATTTTTCAAATCGGACTAGTAGTTCCTGAGATTAGCGCGTTCAAACAAACAAAGAAACTCTGTAGCTATATAATATTAGTATAGATTACTAATTTATTTAATAACTAATAAATTAAGTGCCGAAATTAATTAGACGTCAGTGCCCGAGATCCATTATGTTTGCAGCGTTTAGTTATGTGGATTGTAGTATGAAATGCATAATTATTGTAATTGAACTTACCTATCTATTAGAGCTATCAACCTTAATATCCATTATCTATGGTTTCATACTATGTTGGACACTCTGAACGCGGCCACAGACTCTAAACCAATTAATTAGAACCGTATACAGCTGCAGAGTAACTTATTTAGTGCATGTAGGTAGTGATGAAGCAATGATGACATTCATGAAGACAGAGCAATATAAATCTAATAGAAGAAACAGCTCAGTTATCAGCCGCGTTTGTATGTCTGTCTGTTCGCAATACACTCGAAAATTACATAACAAATTTTCATGCTGTTTTCATCAACATAGTGTGCAGATCTTTGGAAGGAAGGTTTAGAATTTAGAAATGTAATTGGACAAGGTTTTATGTAAATAAGTTGAAAAATGAAGATAACTGTTGGAAGGGTCCGAATGACGCCCGGGAGCTTTCATCGAAAACGGTGCCTAATGTCTTTAAGATGTAACAAAACATTTTGAGATCTCTAAAGTTCTAGAAGAAGACTGCGATGACATATCAATACTAATATTATAAAGCTGAAGTTGAAGAGTTAGTTTGTTTGGTTGAACGATTTGAAAAAATATTTCAGTGTTAGATAGCCCATTTATCGAGGAAGGCTATAGGCTATATTTTATCCCCGTATTCCTACGGTAACGAGAACCAGGCGGGTGAAACCGCGCGGCGTCTGCTAGTATACTATAAAAGGCATATTTAGAACATATTGTATGTAGGTATATTTCAGGTTTCCTTTTTTAATCGTTTATCAAAACTCTTCGACCAGACAGTATCAGCCATCAATTTTCGTTGTATCCCATTTACGCTGAAAATTGTCAGATCGTTAAAATTCACGCCAAAGCCAAAACTGCGTCATAACGATTATCAATGGTTAGACAGTCTATTGAGCAAATTTGAAGCTGCTGTTGGCATTGGACCAATTAATTAACAACATTACGACGTTTTGGGTACAGAGTCGTTATGAAACGCACACCACGACACGCGCTACACAAAAGCCCGTTTATCACTAACTTACGGGCTACAGCCTACGAATTTGTGAACGTGGCATAGCTAAGTCTGTTAATAGTTCTGTTGATTTAATTTAAAGTGCTTGACGCACGTTAGCTTGACTAAGTTAGTGAGGTATTGGATGATCTGCAGTTTCTAAGTGACGCTGCAGTGTTTAATCGAGGTTGACGAAGTTAGATTGATAATAGTTGACTCTTAAATGATCGGGCTGCTGGTTCGGCTCTCCGAAGCAAGGTGTGTAACAATACCGATATAACCTTCCCAATTCCGAGCTGGACTATGGACGCGAAAAATCTGTTTTTTTTTTATTAAAACAAATTAATTAATCTAAATAATACTTTTGAAGAAAATCAGCCTACTACTAAAGGAATTTCTAACAATCATAACAGCCGATGGACGTCCACTGCAGGACATAAGCCTTCTGTAGGGACTTTCAAACATGACGGTTGAGCCGCGTGCATCCAGCGAATCCCTGCGACTCGCTTGATTTCGTCAGTCCATCTGATGAGTGGGCGACCAACGCTGCGCTTTCAAGTGCGGGGTCGCTATACCAACAGCTGATTTTCAAAATTTAATTTGTACTTATTATGTAAAAGCTAGTTTTGAGTGCCCTACAGGGATAGCGTGTGAACGGGGCACCAGCCCGCTCGGCGCTAGTCGATAGCCGATGTAGACCTTATTTACATAACCGGACGTGTTTCGAATAAAATGGAAATGACCCTCAAGGGTGGATCGGTGTGGAAACGCTAAACGGCACGTCGATATTGGCTTGATTTATAGCCTGAATTCAATCTCGTCATTATCGCTTTTATCGGGGTGGTGTGACCTAAACCTATGTGTGCTTATGTGTTATATGATATAGCTTTCTTTTAAAGTACCTAATAATCATCATTGACAACTCATATTCGGCACTGTTCACTGTTGAGGACGAGTCTCCTATCAGAATGAGAGGGGTAAGTCTACCTACTACGCTACCTAATAGTATTTTTTAAACACGACACCAAGACACGATGAATCCGGCACCGCTTTCGTTTTTTTTTGAGCCGGTAGGAGTTCGGCAGTATCCGGTTCATAATGTCCATGCGGATTTTTTCCTTGTGAGAAAAAGAAGCACGCTGCTCATTCTCTAATGCACTGTCCTTCACTCGTCAACCTGAGATAGAAGAGTTAAGCCTCATGTGCCTTTAATCTCGTTTACAACTGAACTTCTAAACCGAAACAGCAGTGCTACTTGCGGGCAGAAGCAAATACGGTACTTAGTAGATTTTTTCCGATACGATACAAGCTCTTATCTCAAATAATTACTACTACTACTTAATGATTTTCTGAAATATTTTGAGCTAGAATCAAACGGGTAACTATTTTATGAGGAGGGTCGCGATTTTGAAAAACCTACGTAGATTAGGATTTATGAGAAACATTTTTTCCTAAACAAAGAATGAATTTGTTGATTTGGTTCAAACACAGCAGTATTATTAGAAGGTATAGACCATTTGTTTTTACTGTACTGAAGAAAAGAGCTTATTAAGTTTTCAGTTTAAAGTGGTTACTTAAGTCTCCTTGTCGCTCCGGAACAGTCAACAACTGTTTTATTGCAACACTTTTGTAAACAGTATAATTTAAAAAACACAGAACAACGGTTTGTTTTTTTAAATCCTCGAAAACTCGAACAGAGCTTTTACTGCATTGTTTTACAGAAATTCCCCTCGGTGTAGGTGGGTAGGTAAACGCACGGAAGCGCTAAATAAATACGCTGATATTGGCTCGCTTTGCATTCAGGAATCAATCTCGTCCCTTGAACGAATTTGTTCGCATGTGCATCGGAAATTGGCCTTATTAGCGATGGGCAAATAGCTAACGCATACTCGGAGCATATGTTGGCAAAGCAATAAGCGCGTATATAATTAAGACTTAATGATACCAATAACACCTACTTAGTTAAGTTTTCTTTTGTTTTTTTTTTTTATTCTGTACAAGTTAGCCCTTGACTACAATCTCACCTGATGGTAAGTGATGATGCAGTCTAAGATGGAAGCGGGCTAACTTGTTAGGAGGAGGATGAAAATCCACACTCCTTTCGATTTCTACACGACATCGTACCGGAACGCTAAATCGCTTGGCGGTACGTCTTTGTTGGTAGGGTGGTAACCAGCCAGACCTGGACAAATTAAGAAAACCTCAATCAGCCCAGCCGGGGACCGAACCCAGAACCTCCGTCTTGTAAGTCCACTGCGCATACCACTGCGCCACGGATACCGTCAAGTTTTGTATTTTATTTATTTAAATGCCCTTAAAAGCGGTCTCATCTAATGTTAAGTGTATACAAGTATTCAAACTGTAGAATGTAGTCATAGACAAAGAGTCTATGAATGCAGTCCTTACCAAAGAGATAATAGAATTCAAATATGGCCGCCGGATTGTCAAATACTATTTAAATTATAAAATAGCTTTATTTTAATTGTACAATCTTAATAAGTCCGTGGTTCCGAAAGACAATATATTTTTTGCTCTTTGACATTTCAGTAATAACTACTAGGAAATCAAATCAAATTAATTAAACTGAAATATTTTCCGCTGAAATATATATTTTATTTAAACATACAAAATTAACACTTTACTGTATGTGAAAATAGTCGTGTGATAGAACATTATGCAAGAATTTTTGAACTAAAGCATTCAGAAGCATATTATAAGCCACAGATTACAATATAATATTATCGAAAATGGTCATTTTACAAATGGTCTATGGTATAAAGCATTTATTTTAAGGTTATGCAATTATATTTTTGCACAAGTTATTTTCATCGAAACAATTGAAAAATATAATTTAATCATATTTCTGTATTTTTTTCAAGTTTTTTGATAAACTGTAAGACCTAGCCAGAAATGCAACCACCCCTTTAACAGATATACGAATTTCTTTCATTTCTGATTAGTCAGAAAGACGAATTTTGCAAAAGTACTCGTTTCTACTCTAGGGAAGTTAAGTTGTGCAGAAAGCGGTTAATTTGCGCAGCATAAGCGGTAAAGTAGCCGCCTGTGTCGCGCTGCAGTCTTGGCCCGGGGTACGTAATTGTTAGGAAGTTGGCAATTTCAGTTACAGTTACAAACGATTGGGCAGCAATTATATTGGCTCTACGATTAAACGCACCATGCATACATGCTTACGATTGCAGAGCATCAGTAGGTATATAAGTAAGGGAATCGCTTTCTGTGTTATACAATTATTTAGTTATCCAGTGATTAATTAGTACTGAATAGATAGACAGTCAAAATTTAAATAAAGTATTTTTGATGCGGCTAACATGTTATCTATACCTACTTATAATAAATCTGTAGAGATGTCAATTCTGTACATGAAATATATTTCCAAAATAACTATCAGGGGGTGATTAGTGATCGATACTGATGCCAAAAATGCAATCAGTAAAATTTTTGTCTGTCTGTCTGTCTTTCTGTCTGTCTGACTGTCTGTATGTTCGTTATAGAAACAAAAACTACTCGACGGATTTTAACGAAACTTGGTACAATTGTTCTTCATACTTCTGGGCAGGTTATAGTATACTTTTCATGACGCGACGATCAATAGGAGCAGAGCAGCAGCAAGTCAAGGGAAATGTTGGGAAAACGGGAGAAGTTACACCATTTTTTAAGCTTAAGGGTAAGGTAGGGTAGGGGTAGAGTAAGGATAGGGTAGGGTTACTTGAAAGTTTACATCGACATTCACGCGGAGGAAGTCGCGGGCGTCCGCTAGTGTATAATAAAAGTCCCTAAAAAACTTATAGATAATAAAAAAAAACCTAATTGTAATCATAAGTAAAGTTATAAACTTGAACATTAAAGTTACTAACGCGAGTAGCACCCCCTTGAGAAGCTCAAGGTACTCATAAGTGAAAGCATTATTTCAATTAATTATTGTTGTACTGATAAATGAGACCCACAGGCGCCGTTGTGACTGAAAGCCTGAGCCCCCTTCCCCCCACCCTACCCGCTGAATTATGCACGAGTTGCCTTTTAACTTTTTATTCAATCCTCGAATGCTAAAATAAACCGTGGAGACGTCACAAAGCTTTTAAGTTTCTGGAATATATGAAAAATAATTTTCATTCTCGATGGCTCGTTGAGCTACTCGCAGCCGATATAAAAACTATAGCGAATATTAAATTAGAAAAAAATATAGTTTTTTTATACACTTTCATTTTGTTTGTGTGTTTAAATAGAATGAATTAATTTATATAGTTTGATGTTCTACTTCTACTGATTTATTTTGTTAGCAGTAATTGCCAAGGAGCGAAATGTTTATTTATTCTTTAAAATTGTCTGACAAGGTTTGATTACCACTTGATTCTAAAATAACTTTCTTTAAAATATACTGGCAAAATTGGTCTACATTGTAATTTTTTTAATAAAAAACTTAAAATTTGTTACAAGTACTTTTAAAGTAGTACATAGAAAAGGTTTTAAAATATAAAATGCACATATAAATTTAAGTAGCTTCAGGCTACGTTGTAGCGAGTCCTGTATTTCAGTGCCTCAAGCTTAAGTCAAATAAAAGCTTGTATCAAAAATCTTCCATACGTTGTCAACTCAACAAGGATAAACAAAGGTTTTCAAAATATAAAATAAAAAGCTTGAGGTACTGTGCCTCAAACTTAAGTGACACAAAAGCTCATAATAATTGACTTTCAGATATGGGGAGTTTTATATAATGATTTATTTATTTTGCTATCATCCGCGAAAAATTGACGAACCCATGCGACAACGTCACCCAGGTCCGACAAAATACTCTCTACGTACGTTTCACCCCGAAAGCGGAGCATCCTCAGGAGATGTTGACTCTAAAACGTGCGAGTATTTTGTCTGACCTGGGTGACGTTGTCGCATGTTTTCGTCGACTTTTCGCGGATGATAGCAAAATAAATAAATCATTATATAATCATGATGAACTTCCGCAAAGTAACGCCTGCTTCTATCCAATATTTATGGGGAGTTTTATTTATTTATTATTCTACAAAATACATAATTATTTAAATTAAGCCTAAGCAAGTGATAAGTAACCAAGTTTGAGTTGAAATATGTTAGAAATGGTGTATAGGCATTCAGTATAGCTGATGTATACGTGCATACGTTGTATTACAACAACGAGCTATTGTAATAGTCACTTGCTGATAATGTAGCATTAGTTAAAGAATTTTCAAAAAAGGTCAAAGGTAACAGTTCCAGCTTCAGTGCCTTTATAATAAGAGTCTTCTCGTAGTCATATATTATTAATTATCATATATCATATATTATATTATATATTATCTATCATAAATTATAGTAGTTTATTTTAGTTAACAAGGTTGTTGTGTGCTGTGTTTGTGGCGGCATCTGGTCAACGGTTCCAACTGAAAACCAGCGCTGCATGCTCTTTTTATTTAAAAAGTATGCAGCATTATGCTGGGCTTAGGCCCTTTACTGTGTTGTACCACACATCGCAGGATATTGTTAAAGAACAAATTGTGTTGTGTGGCATAATTCTCTAATAAAGCTGTTTTCTTTCTTTTCTTTCATATAACAGTTCCACTATCAGTGCCTCAGTTTCAGTTCATAATAAAAGACTTTCAAACATTGTTAATGTTGTACTGATAAATAAAATAAAGCGATAAGCAATTTTGAGTTGAAATAAGTAAGAAATGGTGTGTCGGTATGTCTGATGCTAGGTATGTAGGTCGCAGTGACATCCACTTCCCGGAGCGAACAATGACTTCAGCGGGTCGAACTCAATTTCACGCGTGATTTGTACACTTATTTCATTTCAACTCCGACAGGGCGCTGCCGGGAGAGCAGAGAAATTACTAATTAAAGTGAATTGTATGGCAAACTTCGAATTGTGTTAAGTAATGCTTCATATACTTATTGAGTCTACTGTCTTACTGGCCTTAGTAATTATTAACCTAAGTTTGAGTGTGTAAGTTTATATATTTGTTAATCCTTCACTCCACAACATCAGCCGTTGATAGATTATACCCTTAATTAACACTTAGGCTATTTTTTTACCTGGAAAAATTAATGGCTTCCGTGGGATTTGTGAAAACAGAATTTCACGCGTACGAACGAAATCGTGCAAATAGATTATACTACATTATGATATAAGTTCGGTAAATTGAAAACTACAGCCGAGGAGATATTACTAGCTCGAGCCATAGACGAGAGCTATAGTAAGCAAGCAGAGGCTGTAATTATCGAAGCGCACGTATGTCATACGACGTTTTATAACACTAGTGTGAGGAAACACACTTTGAACACACTTTCTGAAAATGAATTTGCATCTTTGCCTGTTTTCCATATGATGATATTTTGATACGCTTCTCATTTTTGCGTGTGTAACTGCGTGCGTCCTCCATCTAGATGTTCCGAAGACATCACGAAGGTAGTGGGAAGTGGCTATGAGAAAGGCGGAGGATCGTGTGTGGTGGCGCGCTTTCGAAAAGGCCTATGTCCAGCTGTGGACAGATACAGCCTGTTAATGATTTTGATGAATAACGGAATAAAATAATTCTAATAGTGATGATGACAGTTTTTTAAATTGTATATAAATTAAGAGATTGTAATGTAAAAATTAAGATAGTAAAGCAATTTTGTAAAAGGGTATCTGCGATCATTACTATCGGAGCTACAGGGATTTTCATCTAATTACGATAAAAGATTTTTTATAGATTTTGAAATTTTATAATCTAATTTATTATGCAAAATCTAGTCAATCTTTGCTTTTTATGTATAAATTAGTTAACATTGATCTTATTTACCCGAATTTATCATAAAAATCAATATATTCAAACCTAGTCATCATCCCCATAATAAATTCTAAAATACTGAGTTATTTGCATAATCAATGTTAATAAAAGATTTTCAGTTTTGTATCCAAATCTGCATACTAATTAGATTAAGTTAATTGACCCGTTGAACTTAACCATTCTATGCAGGGACAGAGAGCAGATGTTAAGTAGGTGACTCGCCAAATTGTGCATAACGAAGCGAATTGTCCGCATGCCAAAAAACTTGTTCATTTTGAGGTTAACAAAGGCCAAAGCCGAAAGAGAGCAGATTAGTAAAGAAAGACAATTTACATTTTGTGCCAATTAAATAGGACTTTAACGGATGTAGATTGTAGATGTATATTTCCTAGTTACATAAACTTAAACTAAATAAGTTAGTACTTGGCAAGATCATCATCACAGGCTGCATGCATCATATTGCATATATCTAATAATCTAACGGTGACATATATATATTGCATATATATATGTCACCGTTAGATTATAAAATACGTCAGTCTATAATCTTACTAGTGATATTATAATCTGCCGTCATATTGTGAACTGAAAATATTGATTACAATTTAACGTGCTATTTTTCAGTATATTATAATCTATCGGAAGTGAAACCGTTAAATTGCAATCTTAAAACGTAAACTGTCCGAACTTGCCCCTGATTGGTCGGCAGACCGTTCTGTGTCCATAGAGTTGGGAACGATTTTGAAATTGACAGATATATTGCTTTGCACTAAAATACGAGAAGTTTTTGGTTCGATCATCAGCGGTAGCACGTCTGTCTTCTAGATCCGTACTTGAAGAACTGAATTTTAATTTTATTTCTACGGACGTGGCTGGTAGTGGTGTTGCTTGAGTTTAAAAAAACATGGCTTTATTATTTATTTTTAAAAAGTTGAGGTTAAATACGTCATCTACGTTCTCCATGAACTATAGCAAGTTAACAGCCTCAATAGCTGACGTAAAAAGCAGATAGCTAATAATACCATTGCCTTTAACAGAGCTTCTTCATATCTCAAGATATGCAAGAAAGACGTCTTACAATGTGCTGTGGATAGACAGGTTTTAAGCTTCATCATCATCATCAACATCATTATCAACCCAAATTTTTCTCACCGCTGAGCTCGAGTCTTCTGTCAGAATGAGAGGGGCTATGCCAATAGTCCACCACGCTCTGCCTAATGCGAATTGGCAGACTTCACACACGCAGAGAATTAAGAAAATTCTCTGGTATGCAGGTTTCCTAATGATGTTCCGTGATATTCAATTTCTTAAAATGCACACAACTGAAAAGTTGGAGGTGCATGCCCCGGGCCGGAATCGAGCCCACACCCTCCGGAATCGGTGGCAGAGGTCATATCAATCGCGGCTTTTTTTAAAGCTTCACATGCCAAGAAATTTAACCAGCAACCATACCTTAGACTGGGACACAAGCATGCAGGCAATGCTCCTTGGCGGAAGAAATAAGCATAGTTAAGACAAGACCAAAGGAATTGCACTTAGACTCGTGTTCGGATTTGAGAATTTCAAGTGAGCAAATGCCATAATAATGGCGTCGTGTTACGTGACAAACAACATTTCGGGCACATCTCTGGACTTAAGTAAAGTCGAGTCGACAACTTGATATATTGACTTGCTTTGTTACGGCTGGGCGGGAAAACAGGTCTGTGTACGCTGGCAAATACGTGAGGTCAAATATTTTAGAGGCAATATAACCCTTACACACCACGACTTAAGGTTTACCTCTGCAAATATTTACGTGTGGCCAACGCTCTTGATCGTCCTCCCGCCGCGCCAGTAAATTACTCTTATCTACTCGCATAAGGCTTGCATTTTTATCCGTTATAAAACCTCCTTCTCACGGTTTTAATTAGGTTCTTATTAGGGTCTTGAGAGAGACGAGACGCATTTAAAACAGCATTTTCTTTACACTCCTATTTATGAAATAATGAACACTCACGACTTCTTCCGCGTGAAATTCATAATTTTATTTTTGAAGACAAACTAAAATTTCATTCAGTGTTAAAAGGAAATTAATGTGAACAGAGACAAAAATAAACAATTTGTGTTCCTCTCCTCCTCCTTTCTTGTCATCTTTTCTCCCATGTTAAGTACTTTTTTCTCCTCCACTTTTATCGCCACGTATCAATAAAATTATTCTACGTTTAGACTAAATTTTTACTCTATAACTTGGCAACTTCGTTCGTAACACTCCCGGCGGTTACGCGCGGGCTGGGGGGCGTGTAGCGATGCATGAAAAACCCACGACCGATGCGCGCACGATTTCACACCCGCACAGCCTTTCCCCCTGTCGCCCGCATATCATGGGAGTGTTCTCAACGAACTTGCCAGACTATAGTCTTATCTCAAATCATATCGGCCCACTACAGAATAATACAAATAACTTTCTATGAGTAACATAAGTAATTTTCCAAAACTACAACCATAATGTAATTCCACTTTGTGTTATTTACAGAAGTTACAGCTTAACTTCGGCATGAGCCAGTAAAGTGTAAACTTGTTTACATTATAAAAGCAAACAAAAAATCCAAAAATGTTAATGCCGCACGGTTTGCACGTTGCGTACCAAGATGTTATGACTGGAAAATGATGTGTGGGCGCGACAAGGAGCCGAGCAAAATAGAATGAAAGCCTGTGATAGTCAGACATTCCTCTTTTTTCCTCGTCGAAACTGAGGCAGACAAAGTGGCTAATTGTCTTCAACAAGTAGTACCTAATAAATATTGTCTACATTGTCGAGCTGTGTGTTCAAGAAGTGTAAAGAGTATATTAAATATAATTATATTATAAATAAACATAAAATTGTGCCTGTGTGCGCTAAGTGAAGTACTAAATTCGGATTACTTTTTGCGGCGATGTTCAAGGCACGTAACATAATATCTAATAGTAGAAATACTATGGATGGCTTTGAAAGGTATCAAGGATCAAAGATCATCAACTGCCCAATTATAAAATATAATGTTTTGATATTTTCTACCGTATATCATAAGGAATCATGACTCCAGTCGACAACCCTTTAATACAGACTGTTTAAGTTTGATATTTTGAGGGTGTTATTTGAAAGGTTGCCATGAAGTAGCTGGCGATTGGGGACATGATTTCTCATATTATGGCCAGGAAAATATAAACAATTATACTTTAATTAATGATTGAAGCCTTTGAAATTTGCTACCTTCTAAGGCCACCACAGTCCAAACTCGTCTATGAGCTATCGCACTAACTTATGTTCGAGGCATTTTTTTTAGTCCTTTACAAGTCAGTCCCTGACTACAATCTCTCCTGATGGTAAGTGATGATGCTGTCTTAGATGAACGCTAACTTGTTAGGAGGATGAAAATCCACACCCCCTTTACACGATATCGTACCGGAAGGCTAAATCGCTTGGCAGTACGTCTTTTTCGGTAGGGCGGTAACTAGCCACGACCGAAGCCTCCCACAAGCCAGATCTGGACCAATTGAGAGAAAACCTCAATCGAACCCAGGACATCCGGCTTATAAATCCACTGCGCCACGAAGGCCGTCAATATGATATTACAGGCTGATAAGCCTACATAAAATAAGGTATCTTAGGTGGGTAGGTCTGGCTATCGCAGTCCAAAAGGCAAGTCGATATAAAATCCACACTAGGCCTCCGCCTTGTAAACGAGGAGAGGAACTGTATGGGACGCATAAAAACAGCGAACCTTCACGTTCAGCGAACTGAAATGACGTGGTACTATGTAAGGCACTCAACGGGCATAAAATTTTGCTCGCGGTCGTAAAAAGTCTTCCGAGGCAACAGCCGTGACGCAGCGCGTTCAAGAGCTACTCGTTTGTTAAGATAACTCGAAAACGTCCTTTTCGTTAGCGAATATAATTTAAAAAAAATATATATATTTTAAAAACACACCTTGTTTTGAAACTCTTAACATGTAGTAGTGCCTACGAATGAGTGTGGGCTCATTTGCAAGTCAAGCTTGGGCTTGTCTAGGTTTTCTTTTTTGTTTATTTTAGGAGCTTATTTAGCCTCCTTCCGAAACTATCAACAAACCTCATGGTACCATATCATTGCGTTGTCAGTTGTCATATATTAGATCAATTTATAAAAACTTAAACGCTTGCTCGTTCAAATATATATTATACTATAGCTACTTGGTTAAATATTTATTGTAAAAAGTAATCACCTGTACCTTTACAACGGTTTGAATATCAAAAATGGGTTTCCGTAGATGATTACGTACCTGAAAAAAAGGAATTTCACAATTAAAACAAATTACATTAATATACATTTATATACTACATATAAAATATGTATTTATAATATATAATGTACACTTAGAACATGGGCTCCCATCACAGAAATAACGACGACACGACACACAGCCGATTACCACAATAAATTTGACGAAGGCAAGCAGTCCCAAAGTAAAGGAAATTCATACCGCTTGGTACAAACTCTGATTTTTCATACATCCAATATCCATACATACTCGTATATGTATTTTCATTACAAAAATAAATATGTATGTATTGCATAGATTTTTAAAAGGTAACCCTGAGGGAATCGGGCTGTGTGGACCCCTCACCGCTGCTACCCACCGCGCCACGCGGCCTTCTTGATGCATGCCAGGATGTTTATCATAGCACGAGTACAGAAGGCGCGATCATTCCGCAATACGCGTGCTTAGTATTCTGGGGTTTGTGTTGACACCGTGCTGGGTAGCTTGGGTAGCAGCGTCCTCTACAGTCGATTGTGAGCAACGAAACAATCTTGGGCAATCACGACATAATTTGATGTTACTAAACTTTTTTATATAAGATAGTTGATATATGATAGTCAAATTTTATGTAAATAATTTCGTGGAACATGTTGCTATCTACATGCAAGCACGCATCAAAGTATCACTTATAATATAGCGCTAGCTAATAACAGAAGGAAATGCCTTTTACTATTATTTATTATGTTTCTGAAACAGTAATAATTCATGCAACAGTAACGCATTCAGGCTCGAACTTATTCCTTCATCGCGAGACGCGGTAGTGTAAATTATAATTAAAACAAATAAACAAGTAAGAATTATGAATACCCCAGGCGGTTCCCAAACATTGCAACGTTCAAACTTTAAACAAACCATGCCTGCACTTTGTGTAAAATGCATGCCACCCACGGCCAGATATACCCACATGCCAGCATGACGTCCGATAAAACTCATCGTATGTTAATTGCGATGTGCATGACGGTTTGCATCAGTAGCATAAAATTGAAAATTTTGTAAACCCCCGAAGGTCATGAAATTATCTAGAATAAAGACTTTTTTGCCAGAAATTCTTTCTATCATCCTATGAGAGCCGGATCAAAGAAAATTGTTTATTTTTATTCCGACATAAACAATCGGATGTCTCAATTTTTTGACGGCCTCCGTGGCGCAGTGGTATGCGCGGTGGATATACAAGACGGAGGTCCTGGGTTCGATCCCCGGCTGGGCAGATTAAGATTTTCTTAATTTGTCCAGGTCTGGCTGGTGGGAGGCTTCGGCCGTGGTTAGTTACCACCCTACCGGCAAAGACGTATCGCCAAGCGATTTAGCGTTCCGGTACGATGCCGTGTAGAAACCGAAAGGGGTGTGGATTTTCATCCTCCTCCTAACAAGTTAGCCCGCTTCCATCTTAGACTGCATCATCACTTACCATCAGGTGAGATTGTAGTCAAGGGCTAACTTGTAAAGAATAAAAAAAAAAGAATAAAAAAAAAAAAAAAAAAAAAAAAAAACCACCAATTTTCTCATCAATCAAAGCCCTTTTAGTGCACTTTCATTTGAGACCCCACTCGAGTATATTTGCAGACATTCGGTTATTCTTCCCCACCAGAACTTTAAAACATCTAACCTATTTTCATCAAACATCTCTGAGAACACTTGCACATAAGTCACTTTTAATACAAAAAAAAAACAAATTGAAATCGCTTTATCGGCTCTTTTTGTGTTGGGGGTTAAAAATCGCGACCAACACACGACACACAGGATTACCAGACGTCATGCCGGCAGCGCTGCAGCCATGTTGGTATATCGGTCTGTGGGTGGCTAGCATTAACGGATATTCGTAAAGTAGGTTGGTTGAAAATCGGTCAACCAATTGCGTGACTCCATAAATGGTGTTAAGCTTTGTTTTTAGAGCGTTTCACCCGACGTTGGATGTTGAAAGTTTCAGATTCCCCGGAACTTCGCTATTTGTAAACGTTGAATAGTTTCACGGTTATTCGCAGTTGTGCTCATCGATCTGTGGGTTGTTTTGTAGGTTTTGTAGGAAGATCGTTGTCTATATTCATTATGCAAATGGAAGGCTCCACCGTCTGTGTACTTATTTAGCCGACCTATTCGCGGAACGTTCGGATTCAGTTGCCAATGTTTCCGACAAGATAAAAATTGCTCTTTCGTTATGCTCTTAGTATTAGTCCACTTTTGCATCGTATTTGAGACTTATTAATAGTATTATTAATCAATACCTAACTATACAATTAAGTTTTTATGTAATTTTAATAAGTTGATAGTGTAAACAGATGCCAACTAATTCTAGGAGAAACCCACCGTCAATGACAGATCATATCCTTGCAGAGTAAGTACCTAAGATTATGTACGTACTCGTATTACACATACCTACATGACATTCAAAATTTTTAGTATTGAACTATGCGCTACCCTGCATTCTGTGTTCTTCATCCAGAATTATGGATATTACTCATTTTAAACACAATTGAAATAAACCAAACCCCAATACTGAGCGTCAATATCGCGTATACCTATATCTACGGTAAGATTCCAACAAGACTTTTCAAATGTGTCCATAACCTAAAAGAATTACGTAAAAAGCCCCTGTAAAGTAATTATACGAGTAGGTACATTGAAAAGAAGACTGTCGCGATAAAGCTTCATAACATTCGCCTTTCGTTGATACCCAATTTTCGTGTAAGGACGTGACTAAATGTATTTTTGAGAGCCCCCTCGTGATCCCCTCCCTACTGTGACATAGTCATTGCTATGGAGTAACACTGAACAGTATAAGATGATATCGCAAACGTGTCGCGCCATAATCGATATCTTGCGACTGGAATTTTCTGTCGCGTTTATTTTTATTACGTACTTTATTGTGTAGACATAATAAGAGTTGTGTACGTATTTTTTATGATTTTACTTTTTATGAGTTTAAATTACATTACATTAAAACCATTAAGCTCGTATTTTTTTCATTTTGTCAACTAATTTTTGGAGGACTGATGTAATGTAATTAAAGTTCATTTATTCATTAAAGTTCATTTATTGTTATATTTAACTTACTAAATAAAGTCTCAATCTACTCGTAGGATTAGGAAGTTGGTGCCTGGTTTGGTATTGTCGTTAACATTTGGTAGTTATCCATACAGAGTTCCGAAGTCCGCCAATACGCAATGAAGCACCGTGTTGAGTTAAAGCTCCAGAATTTTTCTTTCTTGAAGGTAGAAGCCTCGAGCTCTTACAATCATTATCATCATATCAACCGTTCGACATCCATTGCAAGACAAAGGCCTTTTGTAGAGACATCACGATCTTGAGCCGCCTGCAGCCTGCGAATCGCTTGGAGTTACCTTACAGTGGGCCATTCAAAATTGATTGATTGCTGAAGCGATTTTGGCGAAAAGGGATCGTGCTAGCTCGCTCATAAGCGCTAATTAGCACTTATGTCATTATTAATCGTGGTCGTTGCAGTTTGAGTTTTTCTCTATCTCTTTGTATCTACTCGTATGAGTATAGTATTGTTTTAGACAGAGAGACATAGAGACGAATTCGAGACTTACACTGTAGAGTTATATAGAAAAATAGCTACAGAGAAGCGTTACACTTCTGGAGATCACAAATAATTATCTAACATCGAATAGTGTGAGAGTACGATATCAGGTAACGATTTAAATCTCTAAATAAATAAATTGTCAATGGTAACAGAACATTATTGTGTAAGAACATGTCCCCAAAAAGCTCCATAAAGCTATTAACATCGAATAGAAGCTTTTATGCGTTGTTCACATACATAGACACCGTTTGATACCCAATTTATTTTGTAAGAACGTGTTAAATGTATTTTTAGGGGCCCCGAGCGAGTTTCGTAATCCCGACATAGTCATAACGACGGAGCAATCAGAGAAGTAAAAACGTGCCGCAGAAAACTGAAATATTCGTTTGTATTTTACTTGATCATTCTATTTTTTAACCCGATTGCAAGAAGGGTTTTGTTTTTATTTAAATTGTTTTATAAATAGCTAGCACACAATACAAGGCACAAAAAAAGATCATTTTACGAAGTTCTGATTTAAATGATTTCTAATTATTTTTTTTTACTTATTTAATTACCTATACACACATATAAGTACATAACTACATAGGTATAAGAATAATGTTTTTTTACGTAAATCAACACGTTACGTTAATAACAGCTTTTAAAAACCTCTTGATACAAGTTGGGAGTTTACGAAAAGTTGTTACTAACCAGATGTTTTTTTTTTACTATTGCTTAGTTAATAGTTACACTACTTAACAGCCACAATGTCCTACAAATTCCGTGGTACATTGTCTCGTTCCAACGCTCACAAATTTTTATTACCTGGTAACCCAGTTAGCTACATAATTCATGGTTAAAATGTTAAGATTTGTCAAAATGTTGTGGGATCAAGGGATTAATTTTCGGATGCTCATTATGATCCAAAATAGTGAATGATTGTTTTCACGTGGATAGTAGAAAAAAAATAAATTGGTGGTCTAACAACGATGCAAATGTTAAAATTCCTAATCTAAATTTAATTACATTGAAAGTTATTCCTCTGCCGAAAACTGTTAACACAAACTCCACATTCAAAATAGTTTGTCCTAGCTCAGGTGTGAGTTGCAATTCCAGTTGGCGCAATTATAACTTTATAGTTCTAATTTAACTAACAAAATCCTGGATATAGGATCAAAATAATCTAATCTATATGTGAATGTGATTGTTTATCATGCTTTATAACCTTGATAATTTTTAATACACGTTTATAAGGGTAATAAAATAAATAGTTTAAAAAACTAAAAACTCGCTTGATACCCATATCATCTCGGACATCTCGCCATCTCGGACGACCGCTATATTGGTTTTAAGTTACGTGACTCTTTTTTTCGTATTCCTGTCAGCAAACCCTTTTATTCGATATCCATATCATGGGGGTGGATTTCAAACAGCCAGTCTCCAACTTGTGAAGGCCGCCATATTAGATTTGTAATGACGTTCCTTAGCTTATCGTGTATTGTCATCAGAACTCAGTGTGTGCAAAATTTCATCCTAATCGAAGACCGGGAAGTGGGCCAAATTAAGATTCCAAGATTTTCTTGCATACATAGTGAAGCTAATATATGCGTGTTAAAAAGATTTCACGTTTCTTCAACTTCAACTTCAGAAATACTCAACCAGCCCGTCAGATAAGGTTTTATAGTAGGTTAATTAATTATTAAAAGGCGTGCATTAAAAAAATCTAATGATTTCAGCGTAATGTAATGGAATGGGAAAAGAGGAAAAAAAGCCAACGCTAAAAGCGAAAAACTACTACTTCCTATCATTTAATCTACCAATTGTAATAGGTCCCCATGACGCTTCAGTAACTGCAAATTTAGCAACCCGGGCTCCCCTACTATAAAGTTATAAACACATTGATAAATAGTCCTGAACGAGCTGGCAAGTCCCTGGTGACAAGGTGCTGTAGTTATTCGACAAACGTTCGAGTTTAGTTTGGACGTCGTCGTCACGTAGCCGTCCCGTAAACTTCACGAGAAAACTTTAATTGGAAAATGTTCCGCATACCTCATACCCCGTCTCCAAAGTTATTGCTGCCAAGATAATTTAGGTATTAAGTTTAATTTGCTCGTTCATACAGAAGCTTAACCAGCAGAAATTACAGTTCCGTTTGGTTTACCAATTTATTCGAGTAAATTAAACTTAAAATTAAAATGATGGTAAATATTATAAAATATTTTATTCACTAAGTATATGTTTATTCAGTAACTAGCTGACGCCGTGCGGTTTCACCCGCGTGGTTCCCTTACAGGGATAATATATAGCCTATATTATCCCTGTAAGCCAAAAATCGATAAAAGCTATCTAACACCTGACAACCACCACAAGTTCCTGAGATTATTATGCGTAGCATACCTCCGTCTTAGTCCAGGTCATAAACATAAAAACTAAGAGCTAACTTAAACGGTGTTTTTCTGTTCTGTGGTAAAGATGCTTCATTAAGGCGCCTGCAACGCAAATCGCATAAAATTCGCAGTGTTCACTTTAATAAAACTAATTACCAACATAATTATTAAGTTCATGTTTTTTGATTCCGATTAAATCGCATATCAAAAATCCCCGATTTATTACGTAACCCGAACACGGCGGCGAACTAAAGTCATATGATGTTCAAAGTTAAGGTGGTTAACCCACCCACCCCGCAAATCCCACGTTCACGACCGACATCCCTCTCAGCCTAAGTCAAAGTCTCACATTCTGTCCTCCTACTTTCTTTTAGCCCCAGGGCTCAGTCTTACACTCGCCAAAAACTTGATATCGCAGCTGTTTCTATAAGGAGCCTGCAAGTGCAGCAAATACATGACCAGTCGCGTGTCATGATGCTTATGACGTCATAATGTTGTATTATAAAAATTATGTTTAGTATAACTTAAGAATGTAATGTAACATGCAACAATAGAAAGCACATTAAGATATCAGCGCTCTTTTTACTCGACATACAAGCAATTCTATACAACTTGTATTAATTAGAACCACGTTGGATACAATGGGTACAGAATACAATGTAAACAAAAAACAATACATACAAGCTACTGAAGGAATGTACGATATTATGTTCTGTTAAAGATTTACCGTTTCATTTGCTTAATTACTTACTAATTGCAATATTAGTTATGTCACACAATAATTACAGCTCATGAATAATCTAACAAATATATGCCTCCAAGGTACTTCTGTGGGGTCTGACTCATTTTTTAAAAGGATTTACGCTCAGTCCCACGCAATAGATCACTTAGTTTTTTTCTAATCCGGAAATAATAGTATGGTAATAACTTGTTATAAAAGACATACCTAACAAATTCACAAAAAATGACACACAAAAACTATTCTACAAAAAAATTACACATAAAAAACGATTTCGTATTTGAATCATAGCGACTATGTACGGAACCTCCTTATGATGTTAGTACTCATACTGGCCCGGTTTTATTGTAAGAAATTGTCGCGGAAAATTAACATTTTACTCAATAATAAAACCTTGGAGAAATTGCTTTACGTCATCCTACCTGGATTTGCAAGTACGAGTCTTGCTGAGCTAAATTGAATTCTATGCTTCTTTCATAATATAAGGTGTCAGCATAATTTTCACATTTCTATTCACGTCCCGTATTGTTTGGAAAGGAAGAGCACACCTACATTCCTGAATCATATCTTGCCACACTAATTAATTCCACAATTTACTCTTAGACGAATTTAAGCATGAATGTTATTTTTCCCAGAAAATAGTGAATCTCTCAATTCATACAACTTTGTTTTTTATGATCATGTAAGTGCTGTAGGCTCCTTAGTAGATCCTCAGCGGCGTTTAGGCGGTTTCGGCGTGCGCAGAGGCATCGCCTGATGGGGCCCGAAGCATATGTATTCTGTACCCGAAGGCAGAAGCAGAAGAGATGGGCGTAACAACTCTCTAAGAGCGTCCATACAACTTGTGCATGAGCAGAAGCCTGCTAAAAGTTCGTAATCCCATCCATAACTAAGGTAAATACGATAGGCAAATATTTTTTAAGTTAAGACAGTAAAAAATTGGGGCTATTTGAGAAAAAATACGTTCAATCCTTTTTACGGTAACGAATGTAATTTAGTTTCGGTTTAATTTATCTAATTTATTCACAAAGGCGGAAGATTTTTAGAATTATTACAATCTGAGAAAGATTTAAGGATTTGCTTGAAGGAAACTCGGAAGCTTATCGCAAAGTTTAATTAGAAATGTCTACGAAAATTGATAGGTTGAACTTTCAAAGCTAAAACAATTTGCTTTGGGAACTTTTAGGCGCTTTTAAATATTGCTTACGCAGTTCGTAGCTGTACCCTTCATATTACTTTGAAGACCTTTACTTTTGAGCAGTTTGAAAGTTCAAAGATTGACATTCATTGACAATAATTATTGTTAGTCGTCACGAGACCAACGGATGTTCTACACGTTCTCAATATGTGTCGGCGTGCTTCAAAAGTTAGAAATATTGATTCCTGAATAGCATTTATTATTCACTGTTAAAAGAAATAGAATATTAGCTATGCAGTTCGATTTCTAAAAGTCAACACCTAGAAGTTATAAGAAGTCGTCGTAAACAACCTCTATAAATAGAATTTTAATGGATAAATGTAGGAAAAGGAGAAGTCCGAAATGGGGCCCTCTACAACGATACAGAAATGAAAAATGTACTAAATATCTTGTATTTTTACTAAATTACTCCATTTTAATGTTAGACGAAATAATATTGGTCAACAGTTCATTACTTTTATAGCTGTCTTTGAAAATGCAGGCTGTCTTTAAACGTGAACGTCAATGTCATCGGATACGTTGGACAGTAAATTCATTCTTATCATGTATTCATGTTGTATTATATAACTTAGTCAAACTGACAGTTTTCCTAGAGATTTTGACAAAATGTGTCAAATGAATATATAAATCCCTAGAGAAACTGTCAGTTTAGCACAGATGATGAATGAATTTAATGTCAAGTGGTTCCGATCATTTTGTGCAAATGCACTTTTAACAAGTAATTTAAGCAAACGTAGATTTTTCTGAAAATTGAGATCTTATATGTTATAATTTATGGCCAATTTTTGGCTTTGTATCATTTGAATTTTTTGTACCAGAGTTTGTATGGAGACTGGATTTCTCCTTTGAACCTGTCATCGAATTATGCCCGGCCAACCTATTACTATATATACCTAATAATTGATTCTTTAAATTAATTTATTGTATGTTAATCACGCACAAAACAACAAGCAAACAATAGCACGAACTCTCCCATCCGATGTTACCATGTAAACGCTATGTTGCCACGTACAAAATATACAGAAAGTTTCCCTCGCACAGCGCAGAGGCGTTTACTGAGAGAAACAATATTTGTACATGGACTCAACAACTTTTTAGTACACAGATTGTTCTCCGAGCGTCCAAAAATACAATCTATTGTACAGCTCCGCGGGGCGCTTCAAATATTCCTGACCATTCCGTAAAATCTTTTGTTAAAAACAGAACATTTGAGCGTGACTGATTACAAATGTTAAAATAATTGGGTACAAGAACCGCAGGCCGCATGATGCGGAATACACGTTAGTTTGTACCAGTAATGTTGATATTTATTGCGAAATTAATTTTGAGGTTACCATGTAAGTGATGCTGGTGGGAATTAGGTTTACATTATTATCTGTTTTATTAATACCTGTTTATTTGTTTTATTATGTCCTTAGTGTTCATTATTTATAATAGGCTGCATTTATATATTATGTATGTATGTAGGTATAGATTATGAAAATTGGTTATGAAGTTCAATTGCCTGGAATTATTGAAGAGTTCGTTTCGAAAAAACATTTTTTCTGTTTGTTTTCACCTTTTCACTTACAACCTAACAATCTACTGGCAGTAAATTGTACATCAGTAGGCACTTCTTAATGTATACGTAACCATACTTACGGTATGTCAAATAACCATCAATATAATAAATGTAGCAGTACAATACAAATATCAGCGTCATATAAATCTGCCGAAAGAAGAAAGAAAAGCTTTCCAAAAATGTGGTATATATAATTATTATTTTAGATTACTACGTATAGTATAGAGAGGCACACTTCACTTACGATAACGCGCTCACGCAAACATCTAACTAAACAAGAAGAATATCATAACATTAATACGTAACCAGTCAAATATTACCACCTATAACTTATTTTTCGAAACAATGTTCCATTAAAGGAACAATAAAGGTCGAATTACGTCACAGGATACGAGTACAGGGCGCCCATTCAAGATCCTTTTATCACGTTATGGCACTCATTCGAGGTGTAACGGCATCCTTGTTGGGATGCACAAACGTGCCTCAGATTGTGTATCAGTATGCACCCCGTAACTCGGTAATGTTTAACAAGTAGGTTTGTGATATGCAAAATAGATAACATTTTTTCATACTTACAACATGAGTCAGAAAATTCCTGCTATTAGGATATCCTTATTTTTGATAGTAATTATTTTTCGAACGAACTCCAAAAGGAGTTTGAGGTGATTTTAGATAGGAAGTTGAAATAATAATAACTTGTAAATTATTTATCACTAATTCACTAATTAAGTTTTGTAGTAAAGCACATATTTTATTTTACTTATGAATTGTTGTTATACCTGCTAGAGTCATAGAGGAAGGCATGACTTATTAAAATTTTATTTAATTCCTTTTCTTACGGATACTTTTCTACCTATACAAATATAATAATATTGAGTCAACCGTTATTGTTCCGATAGTTGTTTCAGTCAATGGTCTAATAGCGAAAAGCTTCGACCAACACCTTAAAAAGCTTTCGCTTAAACTGTTGTTGAGTCAGTTACAGAAGGCAATCCTTGAGACAGCGTGTATTGTGAGGAGGTTCCTCGCTCTGAAGCTCTGACTATCGGTTGTTTGGGGACTCAAAGGCCCTGCAACGGGAGGGATGGCTTTTTTATTAATTTGCAATAGTAGTTTTTGTATTGTATTACGTTAATTTTTTTGTTAATAATTCAAAAAACGTGTGTTTAAATATTAAAAGAATATAATAATAGGTATATCTAAGCAAGTTATTATATTAAAATACGTATTGAAGTTCAAGTATGTTTTAAAAACAAATAGTGTAAAATAGGCATCCGCCTATTCCATTCTATTATTCTTCTAAAATTGAATTAAATAGGCATATCGCTGATACCCAGTCGGGTCAGTACATGTTTTAATGAATATTTTGAAAGCATTAATATTAATGGAGTCCCGGGGCAACAATTGTAATGAAACTTATGTATTTTAGCTTTACTGTAATAATACATTTGAATTAATTTGAATACTTATAATTTGTAACATTGATAAGTAATTTACTTGAAATTTGATGTGACTTTTATAAAAGCGTTTTAGGAATAGGCAGTTCTATCTGCAAATGAAACGAAAAAGTTACACACATAATTTTCGATAAGATAAGTTATGTGTGAGTAATAATAATAATTGATGGAACAAGCAGATTTGATGGTAGGTAAGTAGAAAACTTAGACTAATTAGATAAGGATCTGCATCGCACGTTATTTTTCTGTCAAATTGTATGATCAACGATCTAATGCGATTGTAAAAACTGTCACAATAGAATCGATGTTTCATAGTTGTATTCGTGTTAAAGAGCTCCGTAAAACTCCGGTTTGTCATACATCCATACATATATTTTCATAAGAATAATAAATACGTAAGTATGGACTTTTAAAAGGTAACGCAGCGGGAATCGGTCTTTATGGACTTTTCGCCGCTGGTAGGTATGTAACTATGGATGTGGAAGTAAATGTTGTTTATGTAGGCTCGGTTTGATTCAGCGCATACCGCCACACATTGCGTAGCGCGTGTAAACGAAAGCTCGACCCAGAATCCTTCCCATAAACATATCCACGGATGCCAGAACACTTCATAATCAATTTGCTAAGCATATGTATTAAGTGTTGAAATTCAAATATTTATCTTCGGTTCCCAGGCGCAAGCGCAGCCGACCGTTGACCTGTGCCCATGGGCGAGAATGCGTCTGCTCGCTGTATGAGGGCGTGCGCAGACACTAGACACGACATTTTGACGTGACAACGTCTTATAATTCGTTGAAGCCAGCTGCACGCTCGAAAAAGATGACGTCATGCGTCGTTCCCTCGCCAACTTGTTTTACAAGAAATAAAGTATATTCTGGTCTATTAAACAGTTTTATAGAAAAACGAACATTTTCTCTTGAAGAATGCAACCATTCTATCAGTATTTTCTCATGACGTTGTCACGTTCAACTATCGTCAGTAAACCGACTTTACAGACAACTATTTTTTTTTATTCTATGACAAGTTAGCCCTTGACTGAGATCTCACCTAATGTTAAGTGACGATGCAGTCACAAATGGAAGCGGGCTTACTTAAAAGAGGTAAAAGTTAATTCTACGCTGCATCGTATCGGAACGCTTAATCGCTTGGCGGTACCTACGTTGTTGTACGGTGGTAGTTATTTGTTTAGTTTTTTTTTAAGAATTTTTGCCATATCTTTTAAATACAACCAATGTTCCTATTCCCTTCAATTACTCGGAAAATACTGTGTTAGGAGTGGGTAGGACAAAAGTCCAACAGGCGGGGATTAAACAACTACCTCTTCGTGATGAGTCCGGCCCCTTTACCGTTGAGTTAGTGAGGGTATAAACTGATATTATAAATGTGATCATTTGATTGGATGGATGGAAATTTGTTACCCAATCAAGTCTATGCACCTGAATGGTTCTGGATGAAAGTTGGCACAAAAATCTTAAATAGCATGTTATATTCTTAGTAATTAGTCGTTACATTTTCTGACCAGTTTGCTATAAATAAAAGAACAGGTATACGAGTATATCTTTAATTACACAATATTTAATTTAACAATATAAACAGTATATTGCTAGTTCCACACTAAGCGAACTATATTGTGGAGACCATTAATAATTTCGGCAACATTATTCAAATACATATTCAGCAACCACTAAATATAATAATAATTAATTATAGTGAAGAAAGCATTGTCATTCTAAGATTAATCGGCGTTTTAAGTTATGTTAATTTATAACTGTAATCTTTATTTAATTTCTATAAATTCTAAACACTTGACACTCATTCTAGCCACTGACCATCAAATAATCTCATATGGCTCCAGCGCTAACGGCTTGACAGTCGATACAAATGATCGTGTGTTGGTCGCGATAGGCATGATGTCGTGCACATGATCAGTTTTATCGGACGTCAAGCTGTTAAGACTATAAGATGGCCTAAGGACGGTAAGACATGTTTGTCTAGAAGCTACGCTCCCCTTGTATCCCGTGCGCCCGGTCCGGACCTGCTGACAACTACAAGTTCTCTATACGTACCAATATTAATACGTGTAAGTGCGTGTAAGCCATCAGAATGAGGAAGTCGTACATTTATATAATGACTCCATAAGTAATAGTTATCGGTAATAGTAGCTAATAATTAACTGATCGACCTTCTAACAAAAAAAGTTTTTCAATTTCCTACACATGAGCCTAAGACGATTTTTATAGATTTATAAAGCTACTCGTATAGCTTACTACAGTGGCGTGCGCTTCATCGATGCATAAATGCACTGAAGGAATACCCTATACGAACATGCATTATAAAGTAAATTTTATATATTTTGTACAAATAATGCATACTCTAGTCAAAAACCTTGTGCACACCCCTGTGTAGATGCGAATTGGATATGAATTTAAAGCATTGCAGAACAAAACTAAAATCGATGTATATACCTAAATATCTGTTATATTAGATACCTATAGATCATTACATATTCAATGCCGTCTGTTTAAAACGTCATTTTCTAATAGAAGTAGGTACATTTATATATAAGTAGGTACTTGTAGATAGTGCTGTCCGTATTACTTCATTAACAACCCATAATCGGCCCGCTGTTGAGCACAAGTCTCCTCTAAGAATGAAAGGCGTTGGCCTTAATCCACCAGCACCACGCTGGCCTAATGCGCATTGGCAGATTTCACACACGTAGATAACTAAGAAAATTCTTAGGTATGCAGGTTTTCTCACGATGTTTTTTTCACGAAGGAAAAACATCTTTAATCAACATCATCAAGAAAAACATATTTAATTTCTTAAAATGCACATAACTGAAAAGTTGGAATACCCCGGGCCGTATTCGAACCTACGCCCTTCGAATCAAAGGCAGAGGTCATATCCACTAGGGTCTAGACTATCACGTCCCTGTTACTTACCTACTACATAATTTGACAACCGCAAGATCATACATTTTGTAAATAAACAAAATTTTTAATGTATGAAAGTAAGAATACCTACGGTAAAGATCAGTAAAGGCCTCTCTGTATCGCGAAAACTCAACTCAATTTGTCTCTTACAAATAAATAAATTGAGTACCTACTACACAAGGATTTAATACCTTGCGGTTTTTAAATAACTCTGGCAATATATAAAATCTTTATTGGGTAGACAAGTCATTATTAAGTACTTATGGAATTGGTTTGAAATAAAAGGTCAAATCAGCTCAAGTTGAAATGAAAAATATCGTATTCATGAGTATTTATGTATCTTCGGATCACAAATATATGAATAGAAAAGTGAGGGTAAAGAAATATTACAACCTTCATAATTTTCTTTTGCCATTAAGATCATTACATATAGGCATCTTCTTGCGGTATTTAATGGGCGTTGAAATAATTTGTAAATCGAAAAACTCTTAAATTTTATACACACACTTGGTCATCTTATCATAATGTTATCCACTGACGAACATCTCACATGCCTGCAGCGCTAACCGCTGGACAGCCGATACAACTGATCGTGTGTTGGTCGCGATGTGCGTAAAATCATGCCGATCGCGACCAGTTTTATCAGACGTCAAGCCAAAAGTGACTTTCATATTCAAAAATTTTTCAAAAAACTCAAAAAACTACGAAACCTAAAATTACAAAATTTTAGGCTTGGTAGTTTCGGTGAAAGGATGGTCTATCGTCTTGAATAACTTGGAAATATTTCTATTCTCATATTCATTCATTCTATTATATTCCTATATCAAGTTCTTTCATTTGATGTATCATCAAAAATTTCATACTTTAAAAAAAAGTTAACTTCTGTATTTTTTTTTTTCATAATTTTACATACAGTAGTTCTATATGTTTAAATAAATTGAAAGCTATTTTTTTTATTCCAAAAAAAAATATCTTTAAAATCCTCTTATTAAGGCCTTTTGATGTATCACACGATGAACTTTGCAAAAGGGTTTTTTTTTTCAACTTTCCATCTTACCCCCCATATTTCAATTTCACCTATTCACGTACATTTCTGCGTTTCGGTCACAAGAATTTATATATGTACCAAATTACACCTGGATCGGTCTGATACATTCGGAGAAAACAGACAGACATTAAAATGTGCGCGAGTGATATTTTAAGGGTTCCGTTTTTGTACTACGTGCGTTCGGAACCCTATAATTAAATAATTTAAACTTAGCATGTAAAGGCGGCCCTATTACTATAAGCAATCCCTACCAGGCAACCCCTGACAAGAAAAAAAGTTAAATAAAAGTTAGGTAGGCACCTCTAATTATTATTAAACCTTCAGACAGTTCAGTCACCTTCACCCTTTAGTGATATTGAATTCTGATTTTTACTACCAGTAAGAAGATGCGATTAGAATAAAAGTGGTAAATTAAATTGCGAATTGAAATCTTCGAAAACCGAACTTTTTCTTAACAAAGATTTGTGGCCTTTGTTAAAATATTTTAATTAAAGCTCAGCTAATAGAGAGTTTTAAAAGAATCGAAACCTTTATTCTATTATTCTCTTTAAATTTACATTTACATTTTTGAATAATACAATACCCATACAAAAAAAATCTCTTTAATAATAGAGAGGATCAATTGAATGATTCCTTTTACCATTTTTTCTCAAATACTAGTTAATTATGGTGTTGTTTTGTTTAAGGGGCCTTAATAACGAAGGCTCTTACGTTCTTTATACTGAATTTAATCTCGGTAAAATAAAAGGACACTTTCAAGGCTTAACATTCTACTATTGGCACTTTAAGTAGATACGCGTATTTTTCATCCAAGATGGCCCCTTAACTCTGTTACGTGAGCTATTTAAAGGAAAGTTAATTAGTCTTGTGTTTTTGTAAGCCTGCTTAATTAACTTTCTTTTTTCCTTAGCCTTTAATACCGTTACAAATACCAACAACGTTTTAACCAGTTTACTAAAAAAACCGTTTATTTCATATCACATTATATTTTCGTCCAAACATCGATTTGTGGTGAAAAGAAGTGAATTTTTTTTTTGTAATTTCTATTAAAATTTAACTACTATTACTATATTTTTATTTACCATAACTACAATTATTTTATGGTTTGGTGTTATAGTTATCATAATATTATGAAATAATACTAAAAACATCAAATTAATTTACAATAATCTGAATGGTATAAATTCTTAGGACATTAAGTAATTTAAAGTAGTAGGTATAGGTACTTACTGTGATACTTTATGCGGGTTTTACCATGAAACTACGAAATTTACAAATATCCATTATGCATTATATTAAGAGACGCCCAGGTATTTTGTGGAAAACCCTTTAAATTTGAAAAACAGACATCGACGGGTAGTTCCAGTCGATAAGCAAGTTCAAACAAACATACAAGTAAACACATTATAATATCAAAATTGATATAGATTTCGTGTCGACAAACATGTACGAAACAAAACATTAGCACGCAAGCCTCAAATCGACCCAGTTTATGTAACACTTATAACAAAACTTTGTAGTTGTTAATTGAAACTGTAATTATATAGCACACTATAAATAGCACACTGTAATTTACAGTTTACTACAGTAATACCACAAAAAAAATGTATGGAGTTTCTTACCAGTCTGTGCCAAGACACGTTTCAGTTCCCCTAAAATTTAAGTGAATCCCCTAAAATTTACTGATTACCTTATGATCTAGGTTTCTACGTTGTTTTAAAGTTCCACGTTTATATTAGGATAACTTTCAGATCTTTGTCAAGACGAACTATCTGCTTTTGAATCTGGTCGAAAGAGTTGGTAATGGGTTGGTTGCTTTAATAACTTTACCAATACTGTTATCATTTAATTGAGATTGTTGCTAATTCTTAATTTAAATTAAAAATCATATTGATTTACCATACTCACCTCAGTTATACAGGTATAGCCCATAAAATCGGCGACAAGTCCACATCAGTAGAGTGGTACTAAAATGTAAACACCGCTTTACGACAAAATTGCTAACAATTCAGTTCATCCAAACTGGAGTAACACAACTTATATAACCATCATTAACAGCAGTAATATTGCCAGCGCAATACTGCACCATCGCTAAGATTTGCTATTTCGCCAACTCCTCGGTTTAGGATTTTATGAGTGTGTCCATGGGCTATGGTATAGTTATAAAAAGTAAAACAAAATATAGTAAGTAAAGTAGTTGCAGTACTGAGAAAAGTCACACGCGCACGTAGTAGGTACTTAACTGCTCTTAAGTTTGGTCGAAAAACTTCACGCTTTTTTCCCTCTTAAAAGTGACAGATGACATTTGACAAATATAATATAGTGTCATCTGTCAACGTCACTGATCACAGACAGTCGATAGACGCGCCAAATTTAAATAGGGTATACCTACATACATGGTATACCCTTACATATAAAAAGAGATATAAGTTAAATGAAACGTCAGTGGTAATTATCGAGTGATTTAAAATGAACTTCGATACTGTATAAGAATGTGTAGAATGAAAATGCATTATTAATTTATGGCCTTAAGTCAATTCAATTAAATGCTTTTGCGGCCAATGCACCTGCTGTGGCGTGTGCGGATGACAAAGAATCCTTTAATTAAGTTAATACTATCAGACACATTATAATATAATTACTAGCTGACTCGGCTAACGTTGTTCTACCTTATAAATTTATTTCATACAAAACATGGCCGATTTTATAAAAAGATTATACTTGATCTTTTTATAATAATTGGCGAAACTGTTTCGGTGGAGTTAGATTACGAACACTGACACGAGATTTTTATAATTAAGAGCGCGCAGCGCGTCTGTACGACATGGATAAAATTCGAAGCTCAAACGAGACGCCGAATTATGACTTTCACGTGAGTGAAAAGCACGGAGCGATTGACGCGCGACGCAAATTTTATGACGTGAGCGCCAAAACCATTTTTACCTAATTACAAGTAAATTAAACAACATAACGAAAAACAAAATGGCCATGTTCAAGATATATACGTAACTTTCTATACAAAACAAAAATTTAAGAAAATAAGTTTGCTTTTCCTGAGATTCAAAGCAAAATGTGAGCAAAACATGTATTTTTCAAAAAAATAAACTATCGAGAAAAGTTTTACAAATTGTCTATTTTGTATAGTCATAACGAAGCTAACACTTTGAAATATCATTTACCCAAATATCAGGCTCCTAACTTTTCCAAAATCTGATATCCAGAACCATTTGTAACCACCAAATTACATATTGCACACTCTTAAGAAGATATATAAACAGGGTGCTCGGGAGAATTTCCCATAACTTCAAGGTGTTGACAAGTCCACTTTTAGGAGCTGAACTGCATAACTAATATTTATGTTTTCATTCAAAGTAATTTGAATAATTCCGACTAGCCATGTAACACGCACCTTTATATATTCTTGAATTTTAAGACTGTCGATATTGACTTCATGATATTTATCAATGAATGCGTTTGGTTAGGTCGTAATATAAGGATGCGATATAAGGCACACAATCTACTTACAAAAGAAATATTTTTTACTTCAAAAATATTCATTTTAGAACACATGGTTTCTTGGACATTTTTAATTGATTTTCCTCAACGAATATAATCCTAGATTTCAGGGAAATACTCCCGAGCATCATCTACATATCTAAGTATACAGGTACTTAGATATGTAGATAAAGATAAATAGATACTTAGATAAAAAAAATATTATCAATCATATCAGATTGATCTTTTACAACAATATGATGATTTTATACAACATTGTATAAAAATAAACCATACACTTACATAAAATGTGGCAAAAAATAAATATCTATAGTAAAATCTTCATCTATCTAGCATCACATTTTAACAGCTTACAAAATAGTGAATTTAATCAATGTTTCAAACGTCAAATTAGCCTCTAGCGCTGATAAATATTTTTGAAAAAGTTCGAAGACAGGACGGAATGAAGAATGTTAGAATAAAAGAAGAACATATTTAAGACTGAAAAAAATGCGTCATATCTCAGCTAAAAGGATAACTAAAGAAATATTGTATAATCGATACATAATTCGTTGTTACCTACAGCTTCGCATTCTTCACAGCTTACAAGATAGTGAATTTAATCAACGCTTCGAACGCCAAGTTAGCCTCGAGCGCTGATAAATAGTTCTGAAAACGCGCGAAGACAGGACGGAATGAAGAGTATTCCATTAGGACCACGAAACAGGTCAGCGATTTGCGGAGACGAGTCAATTTAATTAAATGTTATCTTGCTCAATGCACTATGGCGCCGAACGCAATAAATTTATAGCACTACTCATCCAGACCGACGACATCACTACAACTCGATAGGTATTTAATCTGACATTGCAATGCGTTATTATGTTCATTATCATTCAAAGAATTCCGCCATATTGCTCTCAGTCATAATAGTATTAATTACTCAATCGTTATTATTCCGATTGTAGTTTCAATAGATTTTCTAGAGAAATATTTTACCAGATTTTTGTAGTAAAACTTCTTTAACGCTTGACTTGGGGAGTAAAAGGTGAATGGTTACAAAAAGTGTAACAGCGCGAAGCGAACGGACGTTGAGAGGAAGAGCTAAAGATGTTCTACTTCAGTCGTGGGGCCTAAAATTTTTTTTTTTTTTTTTGTTTTTTTTTTTATTCTTTACAAGTTAGCCCTTGACTACAATCTCACCTGATGGTAAGTGATGATGCAGTCTAAGATGGAAGCGGGCTAACTTGTTAGGAGGAGGATGAAAATCCACACCCCTTTGGGTTTCTACACGGCATCGTACCGGAACGCTAAATCGCTTGGCGGTACGTCTTTGCCGGTAGGGTGGTAACTAGCCGCGGCCGAAGCCTCCCACCAGCCAGACCTGGACAAATTAAGAAAACCTCAATCTGCCCAGCCGGGGATCGAACCCAGGACCTCCGTCTTGTAAATCCACCGCGCATACCACTGCGCCACGGAGGCCGTCAAAATAAAATAAAATAAAATCGTTTGCCTAAAATATACTCGTTTTTTGTCAGGAGGGTTCTCTATTAAACCATGACCATGATTTTATTAAAAAAAAAAAAAAACGCCCGCAGTACCTTTTTTTCTGAATAGTAAAAAGTATATATATATATATACTTTATATATATATATATATATTATTAACTAGCGGACGCCTGCAACATCGTCCGGATGATAACTTAAATGTAATTTATCAATATACAACGCGTATATTGTTCTTGAATTAATTATAATATCTATGCTGTTGAAAATCGCTTCAAAATCCGTTGTTTACTTTACAAGATCTATGCGTACAAACTCGGCACTTTACATAGTAGGTACATGTTTTATAGCATGTACGAGTAATTTATATACTTACAGTACAAACTTTCATCCCTTATTTTAACAATAGTGCGATATAGTGAACACTACACTACAACCCAAAAAAGGGGTTCAATAAAAAAATATTAAAAAGTTGGATTTGTTACTGAAAAATCGGAACTGTAGAATGTACGAGTAGCATGAATTTCAAAACGAAGCTCTGAAAACGTGTTGGTATGAACTGCAGTTCGTGCGTCAAGTGCGAGTGGAGGACACGAATCGATTTAATTGAATGTCATCGGGTTGAATGCAACGAATTAATACCACTTCTCACTCACACGTCATAGTTTATGTCGATTGAATTCTGAACTATATGAGTTATTAACAGGCTCGAAATGGTAAACGGTGAACTTTTAAGCTTTAAGCATCGTAGGTACCTACTTATTTCAAGATAGGTATTAGGTACACTCAGTCTACTGTGTACCAGTGGCGAAGGGTGGAATTTCGACGAAGGTAAGCCGTCCGTAGGAAATTCATACCGCATGATACAAACTTCAGTTTCTCAAACATCCATACATATTCATTACAATAATGAGTATGTATGTATGGATTTTTAAAAGGTAACCCGGGGGAATCGGCCTGTATGGACTCTTCGCCGCTGCTGTGTACCTAATGTAGATACCATTTGAAGCATATTTACAAAAGCCGTGATACCCAGTGGATATGACCTCAGCCTTTAACGCTGAAGGCTGAAGGTAGGTTCATATCGGGTCTGAGGTGATGCACCGTACTTTTCAGTTATGTACATTTTACGAAATTAAGTATCACCTTCAAACACTGGAGGAAAATCGTTAGGAAACCTGCATACCTAAGAATTTTCATCATCATCATATCAGCCGATGGAGGACCACTGCAGGACATAGGCCTTTTGTAGGGACTTACAAACATCACGATACTGAGCCATCTGCATCCAGCGAATCCCTGCGACTCTTCGGGACCCCAACGTCCATAGGCTCTTCGAAGAGCCGATAGACGTGTGTGAAATCTGGGCCAAAGGAAAGGAAAAATGGGCCAGCGTGGTGGACTATTAGCCTAATCCCTCTCATTCTGAGAGCAGACTGGTGCTAAACAGTTGTTATGATGATGATATTTTTTCACTGTTCACCTTACTATACGCGCTGTAGACAGCCCTGTATACTTGACTGTCCGTGGCCGCCTATAGCTTGGCAAGTTCCGTAACACTTCCGATGGTCCGCGAGGCCGGGAGGTGGGTAGGTATGACAGATAAACCCACAACTGATGCACCCAACTTCCAGCATCTGCCCTGCTCGTACGACTTCACACCCGCGCAGTCTTTCCCTCCCCGTCGCCCGCATAACATGGGAGTGTCATAAACGAACTTGTCAAACTATTTTAGAATTTAAACTATCGTGAGTGTTATTCATATTAATTGATTATGAAACACGGCTAAAACTCACGTGATATTACGTCGGAGTATGCCTGACTAGTTTCGAGCCCATACGGGGCCCTTAGTCATGAGCTGGTTCTTGCATCGCGGCACGATCCAAATTATAGTCAGCGAGGTGCCTTATATCTAAAAATTCTGTTCTCCCAACATGTTTGAATTACGAGTAGCTTACATTTCACACGAGCGGCGTCGGCACGTACGTATCGTGTCGTTCTTTGTCGGCAGAAAATTTACATAATAGCATTAACATTATATCGCACTCCAAATATTTTATTCAATTTTCGTCTAAAATAATATGTTTCGTTGCGATAGAATGACGAATTTAATTGCAAAACTATTTTCGTGAAATGAAAATTCATTTAGCACGCTTTAGACACGTATATAACTAATGTTACTCATGGCTTCGCACCGGCTACAACTGTTTAAGAAAATATTTGTTTTAAATACACATGTAAGGGTGATGCATAAAGACAGTGGCAGTAAACTTTAGATTAATTTTATACATAATATACTTACTAATAAATAATGGGCATGGTGAATAGGTTAGAATATGTTGATTTTCATGATACATTTGGGTAAAAAGGGTCAATGTTAACTAATTTATAAATAAAAAGCAAAGATTGACTGGATATTTGCTAAAATAAATAAGATTATAAAATTTCAAAATCTATTAAAAATATTTTATCGTAATTATCTTTTATCCCGGAATTTTAATATACTTTTCATCCCACAAAAAGCCATGGTTACCGAGGGATTTGTGAAAAACTAAAGTCGCTGGCGACCGCTAGTACAAAATATTTGTTTACAATTTCTTTTACATATTTAGTAAATAAAAATACAATCCGGTAATATCACATCCGGTTTCAGCGAGGCTAATGAACAACAATACATTTTTAAATACATAAACGTAAAAGCTACTAATATAATCAAGTTTAAAGAACATTTTGACTAAATCAAGCTGCATAGAGTACCGTCCTCCTTTGCCATGGTAAAATTATTCGAGCTAAATGAACGAGTAATAAAGTGTTAATTAACTGTAATAGAGCTTACCTTGCAGCTTTCAGTGTCATTAGGTCTTATTATGGCCGCGGGTAATAAAGGTGATGCTTGACGCCCCGTACTTAACGCTTTCTCTGGGGTAAAATCTATATTAAGTAGAACAGCCACATAATGAGCGCATCGCTTTCAGCTGAAAGATTTTTCATTCGAGCTCCCAGCATTGCATGAAATATTTTGAATAGAGTTTAAATTTTCACACTTAAACCTACCATAATGCCGCTAGCTGCGATAAAATAATTATCCATTTTCTAGATTAAATGTCTTTCGCAATATTAAGTATGTTAATTATTTATTAGCAATAAAATATTTACCTGAAAATTGTCTCTAGGATGATAGAATTTACCATAGCTACTTGTAGGTACATTCCCCAGTACAAAATCGCCCATAATTATTCTAGACTAACCCACGCGCCGTGTAGTTCCCGTTCTCGTGAGAATACGGGGATGAAATATACTTTATGACACAAACAAACGGATGCGCTAACATACCAACATAACGTACTAATACCCACCTAGGTACATAGAAAGTTGTCACTGTTGTTAAAATAATGTGAAATTTATGTAAGGGTTATTAAAGGCATTTGAATTTTCAAAATCGGTTTAGTAGATACAGGGACCCCTAAAATACCATAAACTTTACCTCTTTATAATATTAGTATAAGCTAAACTAGCGGATACCAATTAAAACACCATCAATGCTATCTAGCGCGCATAATTAAATTAAAAAAAAAACGAAAAGAAATAAGTAGTATTAGATAAAATGTCCAATCTAGCAATTCGGATACATGAAAACGAACAAAATGTTTCAGCAGCGTATCGCAAAGACGTTCGTTCCACCCTCACATTCTCAATAACAAACACGCCTAGAGCAATTCCTCTGAATAAGGAACGAAACGACGAAATGAATAATAACTCCAATCCTTATTGAAAATCTACATTTATGAAGAACTTAGCGAGGAATATGAAATATCCATTATTCCTTTCAAATCGATTACACGAATGGAAATGACAAAAGTAAGTAAATCCGCATTCCTCAGTAGAAACTTGTTAAATTTTTTAACAAGTTTTAACAGTTCGATAACGACATTTTGAAAGTTTGACGACTGACTACATTATTTTTATATCAAACTAGCGGACCCGGTCAAGCTTCGTTTTGACATAAGTGCACTTATGTGTACCCTACCCTACCTCTACCCTACCCAACCCCTACCCTACCCCTACCCTACCCTACCCTACCACTACCCTACCCCTACCCTACCCCTACCCTACCCCTACCGCTTGACTCTTAAACGTTTGTATGGGAAATAGAAAAGGGCCGTTTTTAGGGATTTCCCGGAAATTATTTGATTTTTTCTCACCTTTTAAACCTTCCCTATACCTCCACAAACATTTTAAGACCAAGATAAAATAAATCCGTTAAGCCGTTCTCGAGTTTTAGAGAGACTAACGAACAGCAATTCATTTTTATATACATATATAGATACGACAAGTTGACGTGATTTTCAGCAATGTGACATGAGTACTGCACTTTTACATTCATATACTAAGCTAAAGCTGGTAACAGAAGTTTTTATATGGCACAATACAGAAAACTTTCATAAAGCAGTAAACAATAAGTATTCGGCATTTCTACGGAAGCTAATATTATCATAATTGCCATATGAATTTATACTTTTTGCTGATACCTGAAATCAAGATCGTTTAATGCTTTTTAATTTAGCTAAAACTTACTGACGCGGATACCTGAAATAAAGATCGTTTAATGCTATGTTAATTTATCTAAAACTTTTTACTACATTTCAAAACTGAATTCAACCCCGCAGTTACGCAAGCCCATTCAAAATGTAGAGGTTTTTGACCGCGGTGCTACCCACTGGAATTTCTAATACCTATTGAATAATAATTTTAATACCTGCCCCTTCCCACGCTGTCCTCATACCGAACCCACCTTGCTAAAGCAACACCGTGTAGATTTTCGTAAATGGCACTTGCTAATTACTAAGCGACATACCAAGCAAATTGCTTATACAGGGTGCTTGGGAGTATTTCCCATAACTCTAGGGCTATATTATTTAAGGAAAATTAATTAAAAATGTCTAAGGAACATAAAATGAATATTTTCGAAGTAAAAAATATTCCTTTTGTAAATAGATCTTAACTTGTGTCCCTTATATCGCATCCTTACATTATGACCTAGCCAAAGTTATTCATTGATATATATCATGAAGTAGCTAGCAAAATGCGGAGTGCCAGTTGCATATCGACAGTCTTACCACTACGATTACGTATGTTAAAATGCAATGATAGATAAAGGCGTGTGTTACACGGATAGTCGGAATTATTCGAATTACTTTGTAAACATAAAAAACCTCTTTTACGGTGTTAAAAAAACTTGAAAGTTATTTAGTTTGGCTATAAGTGGACTTGTCAACACCTTGAATTTGTGGAAAATACTTCGCAACAACCTGTATAAGTAATATTACCTAACACTTGTTAGATACTTAGGTCATCAAAAGTATGTTTATCTATACTTGTAACTAGCTATTGTATCAATAACTTATAACTTATAGTATGTTCATCCGTACCTAAGTAACTATGTAAGTACCGCTTAGTGGTTACCGATGTAACACGATTATGTATATTTAAAGATTTGGTGGGATAGCGTATTTGCATTCTCTGAGCCAAAGTTTTATTTTTCATCTCAATTATCTATACCTACTTATAATAAATCTAGAGAGAGAGAGAGTAGAGAGGTCAATTCTGTACATGAAATATATTTCTAAAATAACTATTAGGGGGTGATTAGTGATCGATAATGATCCCAAAAATGCAACCAGTAAAATTTGTGTCTGTATGTCTGTCTGTATGTTCCATATAGAAACAAAACCTACTCGACGGATATTAACGAAACTTGGTACAATTATTCTTCATACTTCTGGGCAGGTTATAGTATACTTTTTATCACGCTACGATCAATAGGAGCAGAGCAGTGAAGGAAAATGTTGGGAAAACGGGAGAAGTTACTCCATTTTTACAGCGATACTAGGTACTTTAAGGGCTGGTTTAAAGCGGTCTAAGGGCGGACGACGTTGCGGGCGTCCGCTTGTCACACAATTTCCTCGCAGTCTTCATCATTATCAGTCTATTTTAACGGTCCACTAAAGAGCCAAGTCTCCTTGTTACTCCGCTGGGTCTTAGTGGATATTCTGGTAAGCCAGCGAGTCCCACATACATGGGCGTAGACTGCGCTATTCTGTCTATGCAGTTTCCGGGATGCGTAAAAGCATTTCCCAGCGATAAAAAGCCTCCTTGTGTGAGGGAATTTGGAACTTAGACCCAAGGGCTACCCAACACGCTTTTCCAATGCGGGTTGGCTACTCGCAGTTATGTAAACAAAAAAACTCTGTGGATGTATCAAAGGTGACCCATGTTGGCTTATTTGATTGAAGGATATTTCAGCTTTGTGTACAATATGCTTCATTAGCGACCACGATGCCGACCGCAACAGAAACCGCTGTCGCGTTCACGACAATACCAAACGTGTAACGTTTGTATTGTATTGTATTTTTAGTAAAAGTCAATTTTTTTTTTAATTTTGTCAACGTATTCTCCTACCATTAGGTAAATGCGGTATTCAACTAAAGTTTGTCCATGACAACTCTACTCGTATATTTGACTACCGTAATTTAACCGAGCCGTGATAGCCCAGTGGATATTATGACCTCTGCCTCAGATTCCGGAGGGTGTGGGTTCGAATCCGGTCTGGGGCATGCACCTCCAACTTTCCAGTTGTGTGCATTTTAAGAAATTAAATATCACGTGTCTCAAACGGTGAAGGAAAAACATCGTGAGGAAACCTATAACCTAGGAATATGGGTTGATAATGATGATGATGATGATGATGATGATGATGATGATGATGATGATGATGATGATGATAATGTTGAATTTAACCGTACCTTATATGGCAAGAGAATGGCAAATTTTCAGCTTTATAGCAATACGTTGTACCCAAACGGAAGGTGGTAAAGGCTGTACCATCAGCATACCTTTTATTTGGCATCAGTACCAGCGGATTTGTAGATGAATTGAGTAATAACAGAAGACAGGATTTCTTCATGAATTGAAAGTTATAACTATTTATAGTATCATTCTTTGATTGAATGATTAGAATTCACACACGAAGAGAATTAAAGAAAACTCAGGTTGCCTCATAATGTTGTACTAACAGCTCAAACGAGTGATTAATTAGTATTTGTGTTTTAGTTGAAGTTTTATTTGTCAGTTAATTAATATGTTATATAGTCTTAATGTTATAAGCACATTTGGAAATTTCTCTATCATATCATGTAATAGATTTTAATCTAAATTTATTAGCTAAGTTTTAAGTGAAAATAGAGTCAAGCTATGTAATATAAATTGAATGTAGTGTAATAGGATTATCAAGGGTTTCCTAGTAAACAACTTGATTGAATTTACACACTATAGTCCCTTTTCACATGATATTGTTGGGATGTATTCACATGATATTGTTGAGTGAATTGTTTGAAACTGAATTAGTGTCAACAATTTTTTATCGTCATCATCATTCACATACGGCTTACTGTTGAGCACGAGGCTCGTGTCAGAATCAGAGGGGTTAGGAGTTTACCACTCTGGCCCAATGTGGATTGGCAGAATTCACACACATAGAGAATTAAGAAAAAGTTATGCAGGTTGCCTCATGATGTTGTCTTCCTGATGAATTAATTTCTTAAAATGCACATATCTGAAAACGGCTCTAAACAAATTTTGCGAACATTCAAAATCACAACTTTGCTAGTAGGTTACCTTAAAATTACACTAAAAGTATACAATTCTAACAAATTAGTAACAAACTCACCAAAAGATCCGGAAAGAGCTATGAATTCTAATCACCGAAGAAATTTGATGTATGAGGAAGGCCATAAAAATGGTTACAACTTTACGACTGCTGTCGGAATTCAGTTTTATTTATTATACATTGAAACGCAAATGTACCATAACCAGTTCATTTAATATTCCGGCAATATTTTTCTTTAATTTATCACATATATTAAACAGGCGTGACGATGAAACAACAAATCCAATGGATTTCATCCATTTTAAGAATCTCGTACAAAGCGTCTTCATCTATACTAATATATTTTATTCACCCGCGTGGTTCCCGTTCCCGTAGGAATACAGGGATAAAATATAGTCTATAGCTTTCCTCGATAAATGGGCTATCTAACACTGAAATAATTTTTCAAATAGGACCAGTACTTCCTGAGATTATCTCGTTCAAACAAACTCTTTAGCTTTATAATATTAGTAATATTGATAGGAACTGTTTATGAGGTTGTAGGTGGCAATCTCTCTGGATCTATTAATTTTGCGACAGGGCCGGATTAAGGAGGTCTAAGAGTGAATGAAGTCGCGGGCGCCCGCTAGTTTATTTATATGGACACCATCCTACTTAGGTCAATAATGATTTAGGCAGTATTGTGTTTAAGCATTCGCGTTTAATCAACATCACAGTAAAATTAACAGACATTACAGTTGTGTTTACTGTTTGGGCTGATACTAGGTATCTCTTTGTAGTTGATTGGTCATCCATAAAGGGAATTAATAAAACACTATTCAATTGTGTTTTTGTATTACTGAAGGTCATGTAAATTCACAATTAAATAAATCTATGTTAAAATTTAAAAACACATCATATTTTACAATGATAACTATTTAAAGCAGTTTTTCCTTGGAAAAAGGAATAATTTAACTGCAAGCGCGAGCTGATGACAACTGTAATGAGGCGGAACGTTGCATTTTTCGGTCATCTGCAAAGAGGACCCCTTCTACGAGTTTCTTAGGTTGATCCTAGAAGGCAAGATAGTCAGAAAAAGGGCACGAAGACGACAAATGGGTGGATGATATTAAGGAGTGGACAAAGAGTAATTACAGCCAGCTGAAAAATATCTCTAGTGATCGGAAAAGTTTTCTCAATCTGACCGCCAAACTTCAGTTTGAAGAGAGCACCTGATGATGATGATGATGATAATGAACTATTTAGTGAAAATATGCAAAAATAATTGACTTAATCATATAAATATATCTATTTATAGTTCAAAAGTATGTTTTAATAATTTTAATTCTAAATAAGATTTACTTTAAAATTCAGAGTTTCAGCAAATGAAGTAATAGTCATAAATCACAGCGATATTATCTTTACCTAATTAACCCATTTAATGGTTAATCTAACCAACATGGATAATAACAAATTACTTGTTATGAAACAACGGTGTCAGACAACTTAGATCCACATTAGGGTTAATTAATAGCTATTACTCAAAGAGAGACATTAAGGTGCTGCGATAACAGCCGAATAGTTCTGCCATGTGTTGGTAGACATTGCTTTTAAATGAAACATTACATGTGCATGATAAAATTTAATTTGGCGCAGTGGGTAGTGACCCTACTTTCTGCATCCACGGCCGTAGGTTCGATTCCCACAACTGGAAAATATTTGTGTGCTGAGCATGGGTATTTTCCAGTGTCTGTGTGTATTTATACATTATATAAGTATTTATATGTAGTATATAAATGTATATGAATATTATAATATCAACTATCTTAGTACCCATAACACAAGTTACTCTGTATGCTTACTTTGGGGCTAGATAGTGATGTGTAAGTATATTTGTTTAAGTATATTTATTATTATTATTTATTAATTAAATAACGAAATGCCGTGTAGATACCGAAATGAGTGTGAATTTTCATCCTCCTCCTGACAAGTTAGCCCGCTTCCATCTTAGACTGCATCATCATTTACCATAGGGTGTGATTGTAGTCAAGGGCTAACTTGTAAAGAATAAAAAAAAACGTGATTTTTTTTGAAAACTTGAATATTTCAATCACGAACTTAAAAATCATCTTTAACCTAATCCTAAATCTGTATAATTAATCATCGCAACTAGTACCAACTTTCATATGAGACTCGGAAAGTTTTCAACCTAATCAGATGCAAAGTTTTCATAAAATACCGTCGGAACTTTGGCTGCAACACTGAAAATCTGCTTCTGAAGTGTTGGGGAAGTTCGCGAAACAACTGTGGCGAAACAACGTGGATTTGTACAGTTAATACAAAAACTGGGAGCGGAAAATTTTTGACGAGCAACGAGTTTTTCTCTCAGACACCATATCGGTGCAAAATACAAAGTTTTCTGTGCCTTCTGTTTTAAAAACTTTTTCATTCGAAATTTCTTTTATTCTGCAGACGAACTAAAATTTGGAGCGGCATACTCGTTAAAACGTGACGTGACGAGTTATACGTTTATGGTAGGCGTCCACAAATCGTCATCGTACGTATCGGACGCATCGCATTAAACTGGTCGTATTAATTATTGTATAGAAAGTCATACAAGTGCGTCCACTGATCCGCATCGTACGGATCGCACGGATCTACCGTATAATTAAAAATCCGTTTGATGCGCCCGATGTGTGGATCTATGGGCGCCTGCCTTTAAAAATAAATAAAATGATAATAAAATCATCAAATGTTTGACTAACGGAAAAATAATAAAACTGTGCTCGTAGAGTAATATTTCACTGAAACGGATATTCAAATAATACTCAATACTGATGTATAGATGTGCCTAATATGTCCACTAAAGTGATTTTATACGTTTTATTTCAAAACGTCGATAAAACGCCCACAGTATCCCCTACTCGATGAATTTTAACGACAATGTATGTACGAATAACAAAGCCATAAAACTCCACATCGGTAAAAGTATTATGATCAGTACTACGTAGACTAGTATATCTCTAACTCCAAGTCTCTTATCCCCCTATATTCGACATGAATCCGAGAGTTCAGTATCCGGAGCGAAAGTCTACCAACTATCTATCTACAGTGTGGTTTTACTTTTTACAATGAATAATATTTGACACATGAGTTTACTGAGAAAACAAAAATATAGCATGGAATATTAAATAAAATGAAGTACATTGAAGTCTCAAAACTATTTTTTTTTGTAGTTAATAAGTATCTCGGTATACTTAATTCATATAGCTTTGGGTTTGAAGTCCAATAAAGTACGCTTGTTGCAATAAGTTTATTGCAAAAGGGATTCATTGCATACCTCAGCTGTAGTGCCGCGGTTTCACCTATATACTGTTTTTAGATTTTAGGAATATCGTGATAATATTATCTATCTCCTGATTTGTTTAATCGTTCTGCCACCTACCTAACAAGTCCTTAGATAACGTCTCATTGATAGTGTTAGCCAGAAGTATAAGCGCTGCTAAAGAATCCTTAACTTCTCGAGGACTATAAAGTAAATCTCAACGGCGTCAGTTTTGTGAATGGCTAGACGCGGCTAGACGGCGCGGCACCGTATTTCGCTGTTCCGCTTTGTTACTCAAACGAGTTTCACGTCATTCTCTAAGCCCTGCACTGTTGTTTACAACGCCTCTTCTAAATCTGCGAAACTTGCTTACAACAAAACGTCCAAAGACCTTTTGAACAACAACGACCGTCCAACGAGAATTCACGAGTAGTAAGGAAACTAGTCGGAAGGTTCAGCTGCGAAAAGCCTTATAAAATAGGTAAACTTACCCAAGGAACTCTACAAATTTTGATTATCGGTTCACGCTAAGACACATCATAAGACAAGACGCCAAATATAAGTAAGATGTCATTGTTCAGAAATTAATAGAATTATTTAATTGTAGACCTTGTCGATTACAGCACATAGGTACAGTAGGGTAAACATCGAAGAGAACTGCTACTCGTAGCTATAAAAAAATGTATCTATAGATAAGGTTCATTGACACCTAAGACCCACTTAAGGGTAAGAATGTCAAAGAACCTTCTCCTTTATTGATCTCCTTGTCTGTGTTAGCAAGAACAATCCATTAGAAACATAAGTAATATCAACTAGTTAGTAAACAACTAGTACCACTTTATCGAGATAAAGTTACATGTACGGAGATACGAGTGAACGCAGAAGGGTCTGGCATATGAGGACATTCTTTTGCATTGACTTTCTTTTGCTATTGTTTCTAAGTCCACATGGGGTTTTCGCACCCCTTACTGAGTCCCCTTGTGATGTTTTTGTAAGAAACGAGCTTCCTCGGCGTGGATTGTCAAAGAGATAAAGGAAGTCCGGAAAGTGATGCACGAGATACGTTTCTCACAAAATGTGAGTACTTAGTTGATATACCTACTTACGAGTACGTGTATTTACCAAAGTACGCTTGTTATGCTCAAGTTCAAAGAGAAAATTTATTGAGCGCGAAGTATGAAAATTAAACAAGATATGTAGCAACATTAGAAACGAGAATCAGCTTATCTATCCGAATGTCAATTGATCTGTCGCCTAGAATGACGTAATCTGACCTAACCTGACCATGAGTTTAATACAATAACAATTTTATAGGTAAGATATTATAACAGATTGATAGTTTAATTGTTTTATACACGATCACTTATGTATGTAAATAAACTCAATACTTGTATTTATTAATGTAAATGATGAAAAAATTGCTCTACATCGCTTGGTACTAAAGAGATTCGCTTTCAGTTTTAAAGTAATAATTATACTCGTAAATATATAGCTTCGATCCTGTCGCGCAACTTTTGTTAAGTGTACTCTGAAGTAATTTTTTTGTGAAAGTTTTGTTTGTACACGCATTTTTACCAAAACCCCATAATAATACAGGCGCAATGCCGACGCCCATTAGCTCCACATATCGCAGACATAATCTACATTGCAGCGGTGCGGCCGTAAAATTAAGCTCCATAATTACGTTAAGGGAAACAAAGGGGAATGTCAGTGCACCTACCGATAGGGGAAAAAGGAGACACCCAAAACATTCCGTGGCTAACGTACGATAAGAAACGACTATTTAGTTATTTGGTATAATTAGGCTTAACGTTTCCGAGATAACTATTCAAGCTTTGTTAGCAGTAACAATTTGTTGTTATCTCCGCTCCTGTAAATGAACCGCAAAACTCCAATCGAGAAGCAATCCTATTCGGAAGTTTCAAAAGTATTGGCTGCTGCCGACTGCTCGTTCAGTGTTAAAGCGCTCGAAGTGAAGTACTGGTAGTTAAACAGCGCAAAAAGGCTTTTCAGCGGTGCAAGTTATTGGAGAAGTTAAACTTGAGTTTTTGAAAGAAGTAATGAGTGTAGAAAAATACTTCCTTTTTCTGGCTCGTTTACTGGAATAAAGTGAGTGTCTTCAGTGCAGTTGAGTTTGCCATTAATCGCGGTTCGCTTCTCAGGAACAATCCTGGGTAGCGGTCAGAATGGTCGCCATTCTACTTAATCGTTGAACGTTTAACCAACAAAAGGAACTATTTAATTCTAAGGCACGCGCGCTCACGTTTTCTACCTTCGGAAACCTTTTATAGTGGTTTCGTGCATAGGAACAATAGTCGCTGTAGTTAAATCTTTTAAATGAATGCCGACGTCAATGCAAGAATATCGATTTTTACACAGCCATGACGAAAAACGATTTTAAGCAGTTATAGTTTGCTGTGTCACGAACATTTGTTTGAAACCTTTATGGTTTTAGTTTGGTAGGTAAACTATAGGGTGTTAATGTTAAAATAGTGGTGATATTAACATATATTGAAGTAGTACTTAAAGGTTGCTGTAAACAAGTAGACCGCCATAATCTAACATAATATGAATACAATTTATCAATAACGTCATGTGCAATCAGAAATAAGAGCAGAATCTATTTTGAGAGACAAATTCCTCTCAATATTTGACGTCATCAGGACTTCACAATTAAAAGTAGATGGAGATGAAGCCCACGTAAATGTTGTGGAATATTGCTTGCTACAAAATATTTTTGCGTCTAAAAATAACATTAGCGTAGGTTTAGGTTTTTATAAACGTTTAAATGTAGATACGGATAAATGTTTTTGTTATCATCGACAAGTTTAGGTTTGATACTGCAATACCTGCAGGGTATGTGTATCATTCAAAATATGAGTCACTACATCAAGTCATCGTGGCATCGTTTTTGCGATCATCTAACATTTCGGTTATTTCGACGAAATGACGTCATCGTAACGTCATTTGATCACTGCCACTTGCTCGTGTTTTGAATCTTATAGAGATACTTACGAGTATTTATTCTGCTGATATCGCTTTTATAAAAATGAAAACAAAGACAAAAGCTGTATTAAAAACATTTGCAAAGCAAAGGTATTGATGACTTTCTTATAAATTCATGGAAGCGATCGACTCTGCTTTCGTCTTTCTTCTGTGAAACGTCTAAGTAGCAAACGTCTTTGTAAGGTATTAGCCATAACCGAACCCTACCACCTGATCCAACATGAATGGCCCAATTTAGAAAATATAAAATTTTACCTGAGCTGAGAGAGTATTCAGCAATTTTCTGTTCGCAAATAATAAAAAAACCTGAAACGTCCTAATCGTACAGGCCTTTGTTTTCTGTCATTTAGAATATTTGAAGTTAAAATTAATTTGAGTTCAGCATTTTACTACCACTTGCCATTTATTTTGTTTTAACTCGCAACAATTAGCAACTAACTTTAACGACCTCCATTATTCCGAAAGGCAACTTCAGAAGCTGTTAACAAAGTTTTTTAGGTCGTCAAAACCAGAACTGAATCTGGTAAAAAGCTAACTGAAATTCGAATTAATTACTTTTCGACTAAAATGTTTAAGTAATTACATTGTGAAAGCTTTTACATTTCAGCATTCAAATTTTTACCGTAAGTTACGTTGTTACCGTCGTATAAGCAAATTCAATTATAACTAAACTAATTCTGCTTCTCTCCTTATTTCGTTTTTACGCCTAACCAATTTAGATGAAGTTTCTTCTTTTTTACAGATATTGAAGGAAGCAATTCAGAAAATAACCATTTTATAAAGAAAAAATTGCGAACCACTGCCGCATAGCCCACCATACGGTAGATTATCTAAGTCTATAATTTAGAACAGGTTTACGCAAACTTCAATTTCAAAAATTTTCTACATCGTAAATTATATCACCATTTATTATATTAAACGTCAAAACAAACTAGGAACTAATATATTCCGAGCATATATAATATAATATTATATTTTAAACTAGTATGCTGCTACTCGAAACTTCTAACAAATTGGTAAAGTTTGCGGGCATCACGCTAGAAAATGCACTCAAATAAAGCCGTCCTAAGAAGTTTCAAAAGTAATTTTTTCGCCTACAGCAAGCGAGCGACGTTGCGTTTCCCAAATGGAATTTTGTCGTTAACTTTATATTATGACGGAGTTATAAATCTCTGGAATACTCCCACTCTATCTGCCTTCGCTAGACCACTAAACAGACACTTCAGAGCAACGTCAAAGGAGTTTTTAATTGGTCTGTCGAACCACCTATTCAAATTTCCAACTTTATTAAACTTTTACTGAGCATTACCGCCTCCACAGATACTTGTAGCAGTTTCGTAATAAACAAATTCTAACATTCGCGTTCATAAATTTACGCAAGTGACAAAATCTCTAAAGCTCCATTTGGCTCTATTCTCCGAGTTGCCGCGTGCCAAGAGTGCCGAGGGAAGATGTTCTCCTAATCCTGTGACAGATCATGAATTTTTATAGAGAACAATTACCATCTAGCTTCGAATAACAGCTACCTACATTTTAACTCTGGACATTTCTTTTTCACTTTTCGTTTATTTAATTGATTTCGTTTATTTATAGTAACGGTTTTAATAGATTAAATTAGTGTGTATTAGGTATTATGTCTAAGTCCAAATATGAATGCATCATCATCTATCATCTATTAAGTATTATGTCTTAGTCCAAATCTAAGACATAATATTTAATAGATGATAGATGAACTTTTAAAATAATAAAAAGACATATCCAACTTTGATTGCAAAAGTAACTTTGTTAATATATGTACCTAAATAATAATAGATATAGTAGAAATTAGAGTGAAAATAAATACACTGTAATTGTTCACCCGTATGGGGTAATTGAGAACAGACCGTGAGGGAATTAGGAATTGTATGGGTAATTGGAAACAACATCATTCAATATTTATAAATGACAATTCAACTACGCAAAAAATAGAAGAACCACCAAAGGAAAACAAAGCTCACAATTGCCCACGACACTATTACAAATAATTAATATCAAAGATCCAAACTGTCAAAGAAATTAATATGATCCTGATAACTCTTAACATTTTCCACGAACAAACACTAACACGAATAAAAGTATCAGAAGTAATAGTTTCGCCCTCAGCCAAACGGCATTCCGAATGCATAATATGCTTTTCGACAGAGACACTCTCGTATAACATGGAAATAGTATGAGCATATTATTTTTATTTTCACTTACATTTGCGAGCAGTTGCGGAAATTGCAAAAGGTATTTATTTACGTAAGCGAAGGTTAGAAGCAGAGCAGCAAAACAGCTCTGGGAAGATTAATGGACTTAAAATTGCATCGCAGCTAAATGCAATACAGCCGGTAGACTGCTGCCTGTTTTATTACACAGACATGTGACTGCAATGACCCGATTTTATTTTGGCTTGAACGCGGGTTCGCAACCTTGATTTTCTTTTGTTGGATTTATTTCTTTCAGTGCAGCATACAAAGATTTTTAGGTACGTACTACGTAGACCTTACTACTTTAAATGAATTGTGATCTATTATGTGGGAATGATTATTTTTTTATAGCTTTACAAAATGCTTTAACAGAATAAACCGCTAAATAGTTCGCAGATGACTTATAATGAATTATAAGATTGTAATTATTAAACTCAATATTTTCCTTTTTTGGAAAAGTTGTATTGCAATTATTACTCTCTATAAGCAGAGCTCAATAATTGAATTTCAAAACTTTGCAATTCGCTGTGTCGATCAGCGTTTTTAACGTAAGAACTTTGCATTCGCTATGTCGATCAGCGTCTTTAGAGATACACTATTAAAATTAATAAATATTATTTGTAAACGGTATACATAGTTACGAATAGCTTATAAATTTTGTACGGAAAACATTTTAACAAGCATGACCAACTTCGACTGACTATATTTAGGGTCAGACAAATCAGAAGAAAAAACGGAATTTAACTGAATGTCTGTCTATCTAAATAGGCATTTTATAGCAATAATGTAATTCAGATATATCAAGTAAAAATTATAATAAACAAATACTTAATACTAAAGTATATCCAACTCAATCCAAAATACCTAAATGATGTGCCCTCAAAAGTGTCACATATCTACCAATATATTATAATACTTTGTCAGCTAATAAGACACCGCATTGTTACAATACATTTAGGTTTTATTACAATCTTGGGAACACTGAATACTCACGTTATAACGACATTATCTGACTAAGCATCAACCTTTATGGCAAAAGGCTACAATTCATAAACTAATGCATTATACATGTATACATGTATTGCGTAAATATATTGTAATTCCCATTCCCGTGGGAATGCGGGTATAAAAGCCCATGACACTTACAAATAACGTGGCTCTATATTGGTAAAATAAATTTTCAAAATCCGTGCAGTAAATACAGAGATACCCCCTACAACCTCACAAACTTTACCTCTTTATAATATTTGTATACAAGAATAGATTTATACATTATATTATCTATTACAAATTTATAAAATCTCTATCTTTCTACCTTTGGTATTTCAAAATAACGGTTTATTACTGCATCGTTTTTCTTTTCATTTAAAATTAACTTTAGCATTACATTAATGCTATTGAGTATGAAATAAGATTCCTCATTATAATGCAAAAGGTTGAACGGTTTAGGAGACATCTAGGTAGGTAGATAGCATAGCATTGTATTATATAGGCTGTTTTATTGAATTTATTATCTGTCTATCAGTTTGTGGTAATCTTTCAAACTTAGCAGTTTATTTCATTGAAATCATACAAAGACATTTTGCAAAATTGAAGAATTTTATTCGTAGAAAATAGAATGCGAACAACATTGCGGACAATTGCTAGTATAGTTATAATTTACAGGGACAAAGTAATCTACAATTTGTAGTAATCTCTCAAACTCAGCAGTTTATTTCATTGAAATCATACAAAGATATTTTGCAAAATTGAAGAAATAGAATGCGAACGACATTGCGGACAATTGCTAGTATAGTTATAATTTACAGGGACAAAGTAATGTACAACTACAGCACTAACCCTTATGCGAGGGTTAAGTATCGTAGGATATTAAATGGCCGTCCCTCCTCTCGCTTTATTATAAACTAATTTCTGTGTTACATCGTAAAGTAAGTTCTTAAGTTTAATGAAATAACGACACAACTAAATCCCGTTACATGAAATTAGTAATCACCGTTTCACTAATTAATATCCCTTTCAGCGTTCCCTGGACCATAGACCAAGCTCTATAAAGTCAGGCGACAACGATTATTGCCACACCATAGACTATAATAGAATTACAAAGTGGGTTTCGTGGTTCCTAAAGGTCTAAGAATATAAAGGATAATAAGGTTTTACGATGTATTAAAGAGCATCTTTGAGTAAGTAATCCTCGAAGGGATACTCGTGGCTTTAAGACCACACACGTGACCTTGAAACATAATTTACCAACTGAAGGTAACCACGGTTTAAATTGTATTGGGTTGCTATTAACAAAACATTGTGGCTTTACTGACATTTGTTTCGGAACTAATTTACGTTTTGGTTTAGGATACTAGGTGTATTTATTACGTGGTGTTTGACTAAAACAATGCTGTCAATACGGAATCCGTAAAAACAAACATGTGTAACAATCAATATATAGTTGAAGAATTATACAAAAACAATGATAATTTTATACTATAGATAGGTTACGTCCCTATAAAATCACCGCAAAAGTGATCCGAATAATAGGCTACAAAACTAAGCGCGCACATGCACAATTTTGTCTTTAATTCCATTATTTATTTATGTATACATAGTTTTTACACTTACTGAACACACAACTTGACATTGTAGACGATATTTAGGTATTAATTGTTTAAATAACGTTCGTTGTTGACCACAACTAACATTGAGATGTGGAAATTTCCTCTTTTGAGCGCCTTATTTTTCATGACTTAGTAACACATCTAACAGTATTTAACATCATTGTACAAGAAAGGAACTGATGAGTTTGTCAACGTACGCTTTTATTTCCCGTAAGAAAAGGAATTTTTGCAAATATCTCAAATATAGGATCTTTCAAAACCTAGAACTTCAAGAAACAGGACAAGGATGGCGAAGCTATAACATGACATGAAAAGTAGGTAATTAGGACACGTCAATACTTATTTATCGAATAAGTTTATCTACTTGATGAAACGTTCGGTTAGTTTTGGCGACACGTAAAGGTAAAATAGTAGCAATTTTTAATAAAACGTGTGGTAAGCATGTTCGTCAATAATAATTAATTATAAATAAAGGTTTAGCAAAATGCCAGGAACGGAGAATCATTTCCTCATTCCCAAGGGGTGCATCTTAAACACTATCTTTATGAGAGTCTGACCTATACGGGACGCAACAATCAGTTATGAAAATTAAAGTAAGGCTTTTTGAAGTGTTAGAACTACAAACTCCAGTTTCAAAATCCTAAATGTTAAACAAAGTCAGATAGATGGAAAGACCAACTAAATGATGGAAACAAGTGGAACTATTCATGTAAAGCATACGTCTTTTACGTAAATAGATAATAGTGTTCTACTATTAAGATAAGGCGAGCATGTGTCAGAATGATATCTTCCAATAAGTATAATGTGTCACATGCGAATTGTTATGAACAAAACGATGTGTCGGTCGCCATCAATTACGTTAATAGCACTATCGGTGTTCTTTACGTAGGTATTTGTGTGATATGAATACAAGCAATTAAGTGATAAGGCAGAGCTATCAATTAAAATAAAGCTTTAAATAACTTTCATATATTGGCCTTTTATTTTAATTGACTGGACATTTTTAACAATCGATTAATTGGAACAGTGTGTTTTAAAATGAATTTAATAACGGTTTAACCTTCCAGAAATCTTTTATTTGATTCAATTCCTTCGGAAATAAAGTGTAAACCAATCCTTTTGGCAAACATTTAACTATGTCCTCACTCATATTGGGTAAGATAATGTTTGGGTTGAAATGGTCGACATAACTTTGGTCTAATAACTGTATTATACGACTCTCTGACCTTTCGCTAGGCCTAGAATAAAATATTCTTTTTATTCACATAAGAGGAGATTGAAAGCGATCCAATGACGCAACGTCTCGTCTCGCTATGTACGGACATCTGCGACCTTAGAGGGATAAGCGACCCTTCACCCCCAACTATTTATTAAGTTATCGACTCCCCAAAGTCATTCCGAATATGCTTAATTTGCTTTTTTTGTTGTTTGCGCAAGTTTCACTTCGTCGGCAATTGAATTTATGCGATCTAATGCTAACATAGAATGGGTAACTAGCGACCTAACTAACGATGAATACTAATCTATATCTATAGATATGGTGTATCCACAATATGGTGTATCCACAGTATTATTGTGCCTTATTTTAAGGTAAGTAAAAATAGTCCGCCACGCTGGCCCAATGCGGATTGGCAGACTTCACACACGTAGAGAATTAAGAAAATTCTCTGGTGTGCAGGTTTCCTCACGATGTTTTTCCTTCACCGTTTGAGATACGTGATATTTAATTTCTTAAAATGCACACAACTGAAAAGTTGGAGGTGCATGCCCCGGACCGCATTCTAACCCACACCCTCCAGAATCGAATGCAGAGGTCATATCCACTGGGCTAACACGGCTCTCGGTACATCTGTACTGCAGAATAATTTAAATACTCTACAACTCTACGATTGTCGACCGGTCACAAAAACTCCTGGTTCGATCCCCCAACGTTTCTAACACTAACTTGACAATATATTCAGCTAAAATGGAATATTGGTTATTTTTAAAGACATTATTTTTTCATTAAATGGAAATATGGCACTATGTTTTGGCCACAAGTCACGATTTGATACAGACGGGAAACTAATATTAAGTCCTTATAACGTTTTAGAAAAAAAAATCATTTTAGCTATAAATCAAAAACTACCCTCTTAACACCAGTTACACTCTTGGTATCGATTTATGGTGCGTACGTGTTCTTAAAATCCGAAATAAAAAAAAATAAAGCACAAAACCTACTCTATTTGTGATGTGGGGTGAAGCCGGGATAATCCCCCCGCGGTGGCGCCGACCGGTCCGGCCCGATGTGGGACAAATGCCGACGCACTGCCTCGGACTATGTACTTGACTACTATAATCGCAATATACGATGAAGCGAAAAGTCACGGCTAACAGACTAACTATCCATGTGACTTATTTAATGAAACTCATAATAAAATTGTCCACTATTCAATTTATACTAATATTAAAAAGCTCAAGAGTTTGTTTGTTTGTCTGTTTCTTTGTTTGTTTGTTTGTTTGCGCTAATCTCAGGAACTACTGGTCCGCTTTGAAAAATTATTAGTGTTAGTGCTTTTCACAAATGCCTTGAAGGTGTTGAACATAGACGCCGTAAGGGTTTCCACTTTTACTGTACCTACGGATTACAATTTTAGATGCAATACTTGTTATATTAATTATATTTACTAGCCGAGAGACGTCTGCGACGTCGTCTGCTCTTAGACCTCCTCAATCTGGCTATGTTTCAAAATCCGTTCTTAGTGGACGTCTACTTACTACACTACCTCCCTGCCAAATTTCATCCTTTTACGTTAAGCGGTCATCGAGTTTTCGTGAAAAAGTCACCATTCGCTTTTATTTATTTAGATATAATTAATATTAATACAAGAGGTTTACTACACGAGGGATGTACTTGTGAAGGTTCCAACCCAAAAAACAATGCAACCAACCACCAAAATTGGAGAAACATCGCAACCACGACCACTCTACCAAAAGTGCATGACTAAGAATAATAAGCATAATACGATAAATGAGTTTTAATTTTACCGACATTCATTTTTTTCAGTAATAATAAGGCATTAAGGTTCTTACCTCTAGCATTGTCTGTTATTATGTCAATTATCATGTAGATTATATTCAAATTGGAAAAGGCAAGTTTTCAGCACATTCAGCAGTTAATAAAAAGGTAAAATGTATCGATAAACAATATAAAAAGCCTTCAACTATCGAGCCCTAACCGAGCTTCGTGTTTCGTTTGAGATTTGTATCAGGTTGCTACTGAGCTACCCACATTATGGGGCTTCGTGCACAGTTTAGGGTTGACAATTAATATGTATTTTTACGTTTTACCCGACTAAGAGACGCAAATTATTGATAATATATTCATCAGTATTTTTTTCTTCTCCTCGAAATACAGGTATGCTAGTTTCTTTCTTAATCTTGCTCGTTCTGTTTTAAGGAGTTTTAGCAATCTAATAAAAGCGATATATCTCACTTTACATTGTTTTATTATAACACCGGTCCCCAATCGGGATTAGGCTTGAAAATTTCATCAACATCATCATCATCATCATCATCATCAGCATCATCATCATCATCATAATCAGCATCATCATCATCATCATCATCATCAACATCATCATCGTCATCATATCAGCTAATAGACTTCCAAACATCACAATCCTGAGGCCGACCAACACTGCGCTTTCTAACAGTTATCATCATATTTTATCTGGATTACAAATTACAATGATTTTCTCGTCCGCTAGTATTACATAATACAACATTTGCTATAAGTATGTAGGTAAAAATTCTAGGAACATCACTGTTTTTTAAATAATATATTTTTTTATTTCACACAACCCTTGTCACAGAAATAATGTCCGAGCTGTTTATATTATACAGGGTTACGTAACCTAAACACGCAATAAATGTTTTTTTTTTATTTCCAAACAGCTCCATAATAACTTCGTTATTAAAAAATAATATTAAATGTCAATGCTGTTTTCGTTACTTATACAAGAAATCTTTGACTAAGTCTCGATAATAGTTTGTACTGCGTTTGTAGTTTGTACTGCGTTAGAGTGACGTAGTCTTTTTATCATTCAACATACGCCGCTGGAGAAAACGCCACATCAAAATCAGTTATAGTTAGGTCAATACATAAAACAATCACCAGTGTTGGTCACGGAAAGTCCTCTGAGCTCCGAAAATATACAAAATTCCACGATCCATTGTGTATAGTGTGCACTAACTGAACGAATAAGCCTTTCAATTCTCTTTGATATGGCTGCCATATCGGAAACCAAAACGCTCGACATAAGCGGTTTAATATTGCGGAGGATCAATAGGTCGGGCTCAAAATAAATGGAACAATGGACGAGACGGTATCAGTGCAACCGCTTAAAATGCTTTCCGTGTTCCGACGCGTCCGGTGACCGACGGACGAGCTGTCCGGAAGTAACACATACATACTTAACATACAATCACGTATAACCGACCAAACATTGCACTTAGCAGGGTTAAGATTATCTCGGTCATTTATCACGACTAATAGTTCCATGAGGATGCTGTGTAGTTGGAATATCGATAACTAATCAGTTGGTTATTATGATTGCTCTGGTTAACTAACAATTGACTATTGATAGTGAATGAATGGAGCTTTAGAGCTCCCAGTGGCGTGCAGTTTATGTACGCATAAATGCGCTGCCTACCCTGTGGATTCATTTCGTATCTAATCGTATCTAATATCGTATCGTATCTAATAAAAAATAATTTTCCATTTTATCCAATTTGCAAGCTTAATGCTTAATAAGCTTTGCAAGCATAAGAAATAGATTTCACTCTGGATTAACACATAAGCTACTTTTCATCACGGAAAATTTATAGATCCCGAGAGATTTGTGAAAAACTAAATTTCACGCGGATGTCCGCTAGAGTCTCCGGCGTCCGCTAGTGTAAACATAAAGTAATATGATGTACTAGCGGACGATATTCAGTTTTTCACAAATCCCGCGGGAACTTTAAATGTTATCGGGATAAAAGTAGGACTGTGTTAATCCCGGCTCTAATATCTATTTCAAATTTGAGTTAATTCGGTTCAGTAGTCGCGGCGTGAAGAGTAACAAATATTCATACCATTAAATCATCAGTATTTTGCAAATCTCGGGAAACCATAGATTTTTCCTTTTGACTTTTCGTGACAAAGTAGCCTATGTGTTAATCTAGAGTAAAATCTGTTTCCATTCCAAATTTCAGCCAAATCGCTTCAGTAGCACACACACAAACTTTCGCCTTTAAAATATTGGTGTGAATGCTAATGAACGTATATACTACGTAAAATATAGGTAGAATACATAACATAGGTATGTTATATCTATGCACCAACCCATAAACCAACAACAATGACAATTACCTTATCTAACTAACCAAATATTTAACTCGTATGAAAAATAATGGTCATGTCAAACCATTAATTTCACTTATAAGCAGGATGTGAACGTTTGGTGGAGATTGTGGTGATAAGCTTAACGCTTTTAACGTTAAAACGAAACGCTCAATAAGACCTTACACTTGAAGGTGCGACATATTTTATTCATGAACAGAAGAGCCATGTTGACATCGTAATAAATTTCGCTCTATCGATTGAATAATGTTCAGCATATTTCCAAGACACTTTAGTAGGTACATGTTCTTTTATTTATTCATTTAACCTTGATTAACTATGTTTTCTATAACATTGAACTATATGTTTCTTAATGTTATCAAAGAATTGGACTACAAAAACCTGGAAAAGTGTTTTCAAAAAGGCTCTATCAGAATATTTAATTGAAGCTTCAAATAGGCACATCTTGTTTAAGAGTACAGACAAGTAATAATCATCATCATCGTCATTATCAACCCATATTCGGCTCACTGCTGAGCTCGAGTCTCCTCTCAGAATGAGAGGGGTTAGGCCAATAGTTCACCACGCCGGATTGGACTTCACACACGCATAGAATTAAAAAAAATCTCTTGTATGCAGGTTTCCTCACGATGTTTTCCCTTCACCGTTTGAGACACGTGATATTTAATTAAAATTAGACAACCAAAAAGTTCTAAATTACTTAATGGATACCTAATGCAAAGATAAAATAATAAATCCAATGCCCAAATATGAGTATTTATAAATCATTAACAACCCATATTCGGCTCACTGTTGAGCTCGAGTCTCCTGTCAGAATTAGAGGGGTTAGGCCAATAGACCACCACGCTTGCCCAATGTGGATTGGCAGACTTCACACACGCAGTGAATTAAGAAAATTCTCTTGTATGCAGGTCTCCTCAAGATGTTTTTCCTTTATCGCTTGAGACTTGTGATATTTAATTTCTTAAAATGCACACAACTGGAAACTTGGAGATGCATGCCCCGAACCGCATTCGAACCTCACTCCCTCCGGAATCGGAGGCAGAGGTCATATCCACTGGGCTATCACGGATTAAGTAATAATAATGATTCTAAATTACTTAACGTATATCTAATGTAAAGATACAAATCATATTCAGCTCGCTGTTGAGCACGAATCTCCCCTCAAAATAAGAGGTAATCCCTCTAAGTAAGAGGCTAATAGCTTACAACGTTGGCCCATTGCGGATTGGTAGACTTCACACACACGTAGAGAACTAAGAAAATTCTCAGATATGCAGATTTCCTTCGCAGAAGATGTTTTTCCTTCACCGCTTGAGTGATAATTAATTTCATAAAATGCAAATAACTGCAAATTTGGAGGAGCACGTAACCAAATTAAAATCTATGCCTTCCGAATCATATCCACAGTCCACTGGGTTATCACGGCTATGTTATAAATGTTTTTTTTTTGACATGACAACATCTTATAATTCGATGGAGCCGGCTGCACAGTCTAAACAAGATGACGTCATGCGTCGTTCCCTCGGTGTAGGGTTGCCAACTTTTTTTTTACAAGAAATAAAGTATATTCTGGTCTATTAAGATTATTATTAAACAGTATTTTAGAAAAACGAACATTTTCTTTTGAGAAATTCATCAATCCAATAGTATTTTCTTATGACGTTGTCACGTTCAACTATCGTCAGTAAACCGACTTTACAGACAACCGATCTTTACATTTGCAAGGGTGTGTCAAAAATAAATTGTATGTGATAAAATGACATTAGATAAAAACGATAAATCTTGGGCTTCACAAAAGCACTTACGCTGTATTATATTTTAATGTCAGGGCGCCCCCAAAAAGTTATCGTGAGTAAGCAAATTGTTTCTCTAATGCATCTCCCCAAAGACGCCTAAGCCAAGTCCCACATGTTATGCTAAAATAGTTTTTGTAGTTATGTAAATATGTATTTGCAAACTATTGTACGCGTTGCGAAACTTTTTGCTAGTTTCTATAGAGACACAATAAAGCTTTTAAATGCGGCAGCATTAAAGGCAGCAAAGACCTTTGGTAAAGGAGAAACCCGAAATTAGAATGTTAGTCGAAATGAAAATGATCAAGAGAGAAAATGAGCTGAATTTATTATTTTCATACTGATCTGGATATAAATGATTAAATCATTGAATATATTTTTGATTTTCTTAATTGATAAAAATCAATTATGATTTAATAATTGATTCTTATTGTCACTGTCTTGGACCCCAGCCCAAAGTTAAAACTGTGATTGATCTTATAGGTATAATGAATGGAGATCATAAAGTATTAAAATTATGTTTCACTGCCACATTATAGCCAGTAGACCACGTTACAGTAATAATAATAATAAACAATTTAGCAAAAATTAACTTCCAACTTAAATGTACTAATATTACTAAATGCAATATTGTATTACCTGCAAACCTTTCAAGTAACAATTAACATAATAAAAGGTTAGAATTATTGCCTTCATTGAATCGAATTGCTGCAATTTCTCATTTTTAATTACATTATCAATCTTTTAAGTGATTCTATTGTATGGAGCCACTTACTTAAAAGCCTATATAGATTATACATGCCTTCTTTTCAGTGTTGTTAGTCATCGTTCCAATATTGCAAGCAGATAGATATTAATTGGTCCGAATTAAAGAACGCAATGAACGTGGGACTACGGTGTTAATTAACTGAATACACAGAGGAAATACCTACTCACTTTATGTAACTTGATACTGTGTAAAAGCTCTGCTATAGTTTAATTTAAGATTGATTTAATAGGTTTAATTAGGAGAGTTAATTCAGTTGTCTGTTTCTCTATATAATTAAGTTTTGGGTAAATTTTAATCATAATTTAGGAAGGAGGTATTTAAATATTCAGTTGATTTATAATTAAGAACTTAAGTAAAATTAGGGCCTAAACCCTCTCATTCTGAGAGTAATATCGTGCTTAACAGTGAGCCGAATATGGATTGGCAATGATGAAGTGAATTAATTAAATGGTTAATTTGATATTTTGTTAGATTGATTTACTAAGAATTAGGAGTAGGTTGTACCTAGTTTTTAGTCTATCAAGAAATATAAAAATAGAGAAGCCAGGTAACCTGTACCTCTTAGCAAAAACACAAGAAGAAATGTCTCTTGCAATGTAAAAGACATTAAAGTTCGATTAATTTATTAAACCGTAGCCTTTAATAATAATTTATAAGCTAATGATAAAATCAAGCTTTAATAATAATTAATTAGCCAGACACAGGCTTGGTAGTAATCGATTTTAATAAAATACAACTTAGAATGTACTCATCATCATCATCATCATCATCATCATCATCATCATCATCATCATCATCATCATCATCATCATCATCATCATTAACAGCCGATGGACGTTCACAGCTGGACATAGGCCTCTTAGGTCTTCCAAACAAAACTATCAAAACTAAAAATAATAGAACCAATCGTATAGATATTAGCTTAACACATTCAAACTCTAAATAGTGAATGTCAATTTAACGTTTGTGATATATAAGAAAGATAAACAAAACATAACACAACCAGTAAAACAAACATTCTGATCACAATCGCAATTTTAGACAAACCCGTTTATGAATACGTCTCTGTTAATACGAATGTTCGTTGCACAATCCAATCTCCTAAGCACACATGGTGACTTCATAAATCTCACGTCAAATCGTCAGAGGCCGGCCGTGTGTCATAAATACAGCGAGTATGTGTGTCAAAACATGGGGATTTCGGGTTCTGTCTCCCGCGTCAGAGGCGGGCGCGGCGACGCCAAGCGAGATAATGAAAAAAGAGATTTATGATCAAGTGTAATCAAATTTTATTACTGTAGCATCCCCCGCGCTATATAATACATATAGATATTTTATCGTTTGACAATATATTTTTTTTAGATCATTGTGTCAAGTCAAGGAACGATAATTGACCCGCATTTCGTGCCAACACGTTACCATGTAATAAAGCATTTGTGGAAATCTCTCTTTAATAAAACGGTTACATATTAAGCTGATGTAAAAGCCGAGTGTAGCCAAGTTTCGTTTGCCAAAGAGGCCGCTATCGTAAGTCGCATTTCCATAAAGTTTTCAGCATGAAATGTAGTGTAATATGGCGGCTGGAACACAACCGATTCTAACGCACTGTGGAATAACAACTCGCCCCCACCCCATCCCACTGGCCTTCATCCTTCGCCTGCCTGACCCAATTACACACAACATATTACATTTTTAAGCTCTTGCACATATCTGCTTAAGCAAGAGAGATATAAAGAAGAAACAACCGAAATTACCCAGTGCGTTATCTTTTATTTTAGTCGTATATAGTTACGCGGTTACGCCTCACAGTTTCACCCGCGTAGTTCCCGTTTTCGTGAGGTTACTGGGATAAAATATAGCCTATGACACTCACATATAACGTGGCTTTCTATTGCTAAAAGAATTTTCAAAATCGGTTCAGTAGATCCAGAGATACCCCCTACAATACCACAAACTTCATCATATCAATCGATGGACGTCCACTGCAGGACATAGGCCTTTTGTAGGGACTTCCAAACATCACGATCCACAAACTTCACCTCTTTAAAAATATTAGCCTACATAAAGATAATCTTAGATTGTGTTAGTTTCATATAACTCAAATCTCATTAAATTTTATAAAAGAATTTTAAGTGTACTGAAACTGTGGACATCGAGTTAATTAAATTATGTTTTGTTAAGATAAGACGCAAGAAGCGTAGGTAGTAGGTACCTACTGTACGTAAGTCGTTTGTTAGGACATTTTAAAAGTTTAACAAGACCAATTAATTAATAACAGACACCCTGACAGTGCATTTATCTTTTGCCATACAGCAATTATGGTGTCGAAACCGGCGCAAGGTGATTAAGTTGACCTTTTATGTTTATATTTTGATTATATGGTGGAATGAACTTTTAACACGCCTGATATACATATTTTATTATTCATTGACAACTTTATATGCTTTCTTATGTTGATTAGACATTGTTAGTTTATATTGACTATTCATCTATTTTAGTTTGAACCTAATGTGGAAACCAGACTACAATACCTTCCACCGATTCCAATTAAAATCATGTTTGTTTGTTTTGTCCGCGAATAATAATTAAAAAAAACCTAATCAACGGGAAAATATTCCATCGAAGTAAATTGAATGAAAATATACGTTCGTTATTGTTCACGGGACAGAATAATATACAATAACAAAACACACAAAAGTACTTTTGCTCATAAGGTATATTACCTATTAATTTACTGAATGGTCCTTTCAAAATATTTTACCAAAAACAATCTCGAAATGACCCTCCGATACTGAGAGTACGTACAAAAGGGCCTGCCAAGGGTGCCCGTTAAAAGGGCTTCCTCGTGTATTAAGTGCAAGGGCTTGAATTAGTTATTCAGTTGACTATAGTCCCCCAATAGCTACTCTATCATTATCGTTTTACTGAGCACACGTGTCTGACTTTTGCAGGGTCCTTCAAGGTCGATAATTATAATCTACGCAGATTTTGTTCCTTTAGTAACTACCCTCTATTGTTTGGCTTTTAAATGGCTGGCGTTCCGTTTTGGTTGACTCATCTTGTTTGTTAGATAAATGTGTTAGGTGAAATCGCATGTACTAAGCTTTTAACTTGCCCTGTTAGTAGTGAAATCTTTGAAGCTTTAAAGCGAATTACAACATTTTCCTCACTTTCCATTGATTGGGCTTTAAGATATAATAATATAGATAGTCAGGGATCCGTAGAACATCTTGTACAACTGATTACTATTGCGTGGTACATCTCGTTCCGACGCTCAGAATTTTTTATTTCCTGGCAACTCAGTTAGCTACCAGAATCAAGAATTATCGTAAATAAAAAAGTTAATCGTCTCATCAAGTTGAAGCTACTCACGAAAACTTAACTTGATAGTAATCAGTTGTACAAAATGTCTACGGATCCCGGACTAAAAGTAAGTATAATTGGAATGGCATTAGAACAAAGACGTAAGTAGGCCCCCGGATTGCAAGGACCCCTTACGTGTGAAAGCTAAAATTAGTAAAATGTAATCCTCAATCTCCTTTGGTTTGAAGAACGTATGAATTCCTGTATATAAGAAATGTTTACCCTTCATATCGGGCCCCCACTAATTTAGATACATAAAATGTACATCGGAAATTAACAAACAACAAACAGCATGCAATGGCATGCATTATATTGGTATTGGTAGAATCAAATATTAAAAACTAACCTTTACTTATCCACCCTTTTAGACACGCAAGCACTTCTACTGCTTTTTAATAGAATCAAAAGTTTCAATACATTTATTGTAACTACGTTACTAACATTTTAAACCAATTCTCATGTTCGAAAGCACTTAGTACAGAAATTGGTCCTTGAAAGTTGTAAATCAGAGTAACAAAAAACTATCGGACAACTAAAACCAATTTTAGGTTCTCTCAAAGAAGTTAGACGAACGAGATTGCTATGTAATGACTTTTATAAAGCTTTTTTCTATTTCTAGCATTGTAAATAAGATAGATTTATATTATGTTTGAACAGTTTATTAATTCATATACTAGTTGTATTACTATGTACTGTAACTATTGTACTAGTTTGAGTTAAGTAGTTGATAATATGAAAAAATAATTTTGCGGTTAAATAAGCTATCCATTTGTTAAAGGTTACTTTTAAATGTTATAATTATATAGTTATTATAAATTACAGTATTGAGTCAACCCTTATTGACCCTATATTCGTTCCTATATATTTCTACAGAGAAAAGCTTTAACTAACATCGAGCTTTTCTTGGCTGTTGGATCAATAGTCGGATACAGAAGGCAGTGATCCTTGAGACGGCGCGTATTGTGAGGAAGTTCCTTACTGTGGAGTCCTGATCACTTGCTTGTTCCCTCAAGCTCCACAAGAGGATTTATACAAGGATAGAGGAGGTAGGGTTTTTTTATATTTTTTATTAAAACGAGGTTATACAGGATGCCCCGTAAATAGCACGACATACCTACTTTGCAGGGTACATCTAGTCCTACTTATATAACGAAATATTTGCTAGCCGAAATTTTAGGGTTCTAAGATATATTATTTTTTCTCCGAAATACAAAAATACTTTATATTGAAAAAATATTAAATTTACATTAGTTGAAACAACTATTTTATTTAAAAATTATTATCAAGTATAAAATCAAAGCTTAAGTAATTTTTCAGCACATGGTACGACTAAATTTCACTTTTGTGTTTTGGAGTAAAATGAATATAACTTGAAAACCGTAATATTTCGGCTAACATATATTTCGTTACTAGTAGGCCGTGACGTGAGCTATCACCTTGCAAAGTATGTCGTACTATATGGAACATCCTGTATAAATTACAGGAATACTACCTTTTGTTTTTTAAACCGATTTCTATAAGATTAATTACACATTGCCAGTTAATCAATTGATTCAGAGCTCTACCCGGCCTTTGATATAACAAAAAATCAACGGTTTTTCGCCGCCAGAGGTAATTGGAACCGGATTATCCAAGTTCGGCGAAATACCTACTGATTAGCGTTGAGGGATAAGCCGATGCGATCTCTTCCCACAAAACGGGTTTACGTTGTATTAGTTCTACAGTCTATGAAATATTATCGTCAACAATCTTGTTTTCTTTAGCTTTAGCTTTTAGATTATTAGCTGTTGGTATGGCAGATTTTAATAATTTATTCATATTAAATTTAATCAAATAGAACCAAAACACGCCTGGTCCAGGCACTTGTTCGATTTTCCTTTATGGTGTAGAGACGTGGACTATTCACGCCAGAGAAAGACAAAGATTTGATGCGTTCGAGATGTGGTGTTTTAAACGAATGTTACTGGTACTGTAATGGGTCAATTCCCTAAGGGAATTGACCAAATCACGGAGGATGATAAAATAACAACACGATTTTATCTTTTCCCTAAATAAATCTAGTGAATTAAACAAATCCCTGAAGTGGTTCAGTAAAATGACAGGTTATAACCTAAATACTGACGTTTGTTTACGAACAGATTTATGGGTGGTTTAAAAAAAATTCGGTCGGGGTACTCTGAGTCGGGGAATTCACTAATTTGTTTAGGGAAAAGATACAATCGTGTTGTTATTTTAACATCCTCCGTGATTTGATCAAATCCTTAAGGGAATTGACTAAATGCCTGTTTTTATCATATCCCAGCGACATATGAATTCTTTCACAGCTTCAAATTAAAACATGTCTCTCAACCATCTGTCTACAGCGAATTCTCAGTTATTTTGGACATATCACACGCCGTGGTAACGACAACTTGGAAAAAAATATTGTAGTGGGAAATGTTGAAGACAAACGGCCACGAGGTAGATCTCCAACCGATGTTCGGATCTTCTCAAGGAAACAGGAGCCCGCACCTTTTACACCTTCCAAATGGCCAGCGATCGTAGGTACTCGATGGAGGAGCATTGTATACCAAAAGATGACTCGCCAAGGTGGTCACGATCCTCAGTCATGAGGGACTGGAGAGAGTATTAAACTCTACTTTCTTCAAACTTGTCCGGTTATAAGCTTCGACCGTAGGGTGGTAACTAACCAGTTAACCCACCTTACCAGTAAAGACGTATCACCAAGCGATGTAGTCATAATATAATACCTATAAATTAAAATAAGGATCTGTAGCCATGTGGCACGTCGATTCTCTTTCTACAGACACTAACGCTTCGGAAATTAAAAAATGTATGGGAAAAACTTCACTATCGAGAGGTCACAGGATCAAGTTGTCGATCGTATCTGTCATTTAACATTTTGTTAGTTGTCGAAGCGTTAGCGTTTGTAGAAAGAGAACTGACGTGTAGCCATGGCTAAAGCCTCAGGTGAAATTGCAGGCAAGCGCTAAAGTTAGACAAACATAAACTTGTACTGGACTGGGTACCTACCAGGGGTACGTCAGCTCTTTGCGAGTTCAGTTATATTAAATTTTAAAGTTTTAGTCATTATTTCTAAGCTTCTTAGTTCTTATAAACCATAAAAACTGTATCCATTTACGTAAATCCTCTATTTAAAAGCGTACGATATTTTTTCTACGCATTTATATGAAAAAGCATTCGACATTTGCAATGTAAAAAGCTCTTATGCGGAGACTAACCTCAGTACGTCTGATGCACACGACCCGGCCGTCCTTCACTTAACATTTACGGATTAAGAAAACGAATCACAGACTATTTTATCACATACTGATAGCCTTTACGATGTCGCAATAAATTGCGATGACGCGAAACATTAATACTTAAGTATCTTCATAATACGAACACCGCACTCAAATAGAAAATTAACCGTAAAAGTCTATGCTCTTGTCTATGGTATAAGGTTATACCATATAATTATAGGGTCGTAGGACTGGCAACGAGCCCAAGGTACGAAGGGCCCAGCTTCCGAGGCCGTAAGCTCAGGAGTAATACAACATTTAGAAAATGTACGTGACGACTTTTCTGGGGAATGAATTCGTTACGAGCATTTAGAAAGAAACAACAAAATACTGCTATCCTAGTAATGTACCTTAGACAGTTCCTTACATTGTAACACTTTTATTTATTTTTTTATTTATTATATTATTGAATAATTTATTATATTCAATAATCAAGATTATATTGACATTAGTGATAGAGCCGGAACCTTTTTTACTTGTATTGAAAGGTTTTAAAACCGCAAAGTATGTATTATGCTATATACATGTTATGTTATGTTCTATATTATGTTATGTAAAAGTTACATATTACTATGTAGATAAGGAAAGGAATTTGTAAAATTTTTGTTCAAAACAGGAGTTCTCTTAATGTATGCGAGAATATAAACTCGGGCAATGTGTAACACGATTCGGATTGTTTCCAGCTCTGGGGGAAAATTAAAGAAGATTCATTCGCACCTGGGAAATCTTACTCGCGAAGAATGCTCAGTGGTTTATCCCGCACCGAGTCAGATATATGGCGGGCATTATGACCCTATCTATTCTGGCCTGTAAGAATATTAAACTTAATACAGCATGCATAATAGGTACGCCCGAGATGGTGACGTGAACCTTATTCGTGTAATTTTATACGAAATTTTTATATTAAACCAATTTTTTTCTACCAAGTCTAGCTTAATTTTATTACTTTTTATGGGATACGGATACGGATATACGGATTTCGGCGCATATCTTTACGTTTTATTTAAAAAAGAGACGTGATAGCCTAGTAGATAAGACCTCGGCCTTTCGATTCGGAGGGCGTATGTTCGGGGCATGCACCTCTAACTTTTCAGTTATGTGCATTTTAAGAATATCACTTGTCTCCAACGGTGAAGGAAAAATAACATGAGGAAACCTAGACACTTAAGAATTTCCGTAATTCTATAAGTGTGTGAAGTCTGCCAATCCGCATTGGGCCAGCGTGATTTGCCTAACCCCTCTCATTTTGAGAGGAGACTCGTGCTCATCAGTGAGCCGAAAATGGGTTGTTAATGATCAATTAGTAAATGGCAAGTTAAGCATGGGATTGCACACAAAACATTACTTGGATCAATGCTTGCAAATAATAAGTTCCTTAGCCATGTAGCACGTCGATTCCCTTTCTACCGTTTTTCGCTTTGTCGATCGGATCTTTCATTCCCATACATTTTATTAGTTTTCTAAGCGGTAGCGTTTGTAGAAATAGAAGCGACGTGCAACGTGGTTATAGGCCCAGAACAAAAAAAACGCTAAATCTAACACTTTTAATTCTTATATATCCGTGTTACAAACCGACGAGAACGCAGGTGAAACCACAGGACGACTGCTAGTAAAGGATAATCTCGATAACTCTCCAAAGAAGATTCTAGGTAAAATGTAACTTTTTGTAACAAAACTGGCAACATTCGAATAAATTATTATATCTAATTAGTCCAAAAATCCTCTGTCAAGCAATGTGGGTTAGATCTATAAATTATACACATTTACCGATATTCCAAAGAAGAGCAATAAATAAATGGGTTATCTCTAAAGATAACGGCACCCAAACGTCATTCCTGTGAATGAAAGAGAGCAAGAATTAAGCTGTAAACGTCACTGCCATTTGCGACCGCGATCTGTTACTGTTAAGCTTAGGGTTCACTGATACAGGAAAATAATTATACAAGCTTATATGAATCGAGATACGCGACAGCGTATCAGCCAAATTCGACCGAACGCCAGCCACTTAACGCCATTTGACTCCTTAATAACTTAGAATGTATTTAATAACCACATGAAATTTGGTATGTATAATATTTTTATATTTACGTTTAATTTTAAAACTTCAATTATCCTACTATAGGTACTTTACAATAATGTAAGAAATAATAATGTTAAAATTTTAATTACTTTTATTATAGACGATTGAAACTGAAAATTACCGATTTTATTGAACAAAGTAATTTTGATTCAGAATTTGACTAACTATATCGCTAAAACCATCGCTGCTTCAATGCAGGTAAATATAGGTACGTTAAACATTTATTGTTTTAATTGGTTTCACACGTATGCTGTTTCAAAAAAAAAATAAACATGTGACTCTCCTTTTTAATCTTTTCTACCTACGATGTTGTTTCATTTTAATTTCCACTAGCAATTGAAATTGTAGAAGAAACAATTTTAATAAATTAAAAAAAGATTTTCGGGCACTCGATTGGATCGCGTGCGGTATCTAAATAAATGCAGGTCCGTGATCGCAACTGTGTACACACGCCTTAAAATGCGCTGGCGCAATACGACGAGCGTGAACCCACACCACGGCACAGATGAAAGGCGACCGCGGCGCCGGGTACTTATCGCTTTGCCTGCAGCCATTCCGTAAGCTGCTGTCAGCACCCCAAAATAGACTAAACGACTAAAATAACAAAAATACTACCAAGGTCATAAAACTGATGACAGAGATGAAATCCTTTTCGTTAAGGCTTGTACTGACATAGTTGTAACTTAACTTCATTAAGTAGTATTGGTAAAACTAGTAGAGCTATCAAAAATAGAAACAAAATTGATTATTACAAGTGCTGACTGTGCATCACTTACTGCCTTGGAAAAGCAAGCTTGATATAAGAATACAGAAGTGATGATGACAAAGTCAATATCCTAGATACATACATAAATACCTATGGAATCTAATTTACTCGACCGAACTGAGCAATCTTTATAGATCTCGATAGTCAGATTTTGAAAAAAATAATCTAAAGATACTAATATTATAAAGCTGAAGAGTTTGTATGTTTGATTGAACGAGCAAATTTTTGAGCGACTACTCAAAAACTAGGTCCGATTGGAAAAATTATTTCAGTGTTAGATCGCCCATTTATCGAGGAAGGCTATAGGCTATATATTGTCCCCGTATTCCTAAGGGAACGAGAACCACGCGGGCGAAATCGCGCGGTGTCAGCTAGTGAATAATAAGTAGTATAAGTTCTTTTGTTCAGTTCAGTTCAGTTTTGTTCAGTTCAATCGAAACTAATTCATCGACTCTTCGAGTCTTCTTAAAACTTGGTATATTATCGTCACTACAAACTACTAAGATGTTCAAAGGAAATCAATACCGGAATCCTAAAAATAAATCCAAATGCAGTCTCGATTTTGTCTGCATGTCAAAAAAAACTAAGAGCAGGCCAGGTGCGTTCAGCATCCGCCTTTTAGTTGAAAAAAAGTGGCAGTTGCAAGCCGCGACCATCTCGTTCTAATAAAAGTTTAGAGTTTTGTGCTTTACTAGAAAATACAGACCTTACTTACTACTTGAAGCAATTCTATTCTAATATTTATACGTCCACGTGAAATTAAGTTTTTCACAAATCCCGCGGAAACTATGTATTTTTTCGGGTCAAACAGTATATTATGTTATAGTATAGCCTTTATGTTGCTCAATAATTTAAATTGGTTCAACCGTTCCAAAGATTCCGGACAAACAGACAGAGACGAACAACAATTTTAAGAAGCTTGTTTTGGTATCATTTAAAAGCCCTTGATAAAGCAGTAATTGAATAATATTGAAATTACAGATTTTATTTATTTATTATATTGATGATATGCCTATCGTTGAGAGCCGAAAAGTTTGTTTGTTTGTTTAAATCCTATCTCTGAACTACCAGTTCCAGTACCATGGCATAGATTCCCTTAATAAATGTAAGGTGAGGAAATTTTGTATAATAAATGATTCTTTAAATTTCGAGGGTTTTTACACGCGGTTGTTGATTTTAACTAAAGCTCAAAATGAAGTAGGTATTACAATGCAAAATAATCTGTTTTTGCGTACCATTAGACGCAGATAACAAAAAAGTTCTCTTTTCATCAATTTTATAAAATGTGTATATATAGAAAGAAAGAAAGAAAGAAAATAAGTTTATTCGCTTTTTAGTGTCACAAACAGTACATCCTATCTTAGATATTACATGACTGTCTGTGACACCAAACAGAAAGGGTTTACAGCTCAGCATTAGCCGTTCATCGCAGGAAAGCAATGCGCAGCGCTGATTTTCAGCTGAGACCCGGGTGACGTCACAGTCAGTTATAATTATAAACTAAACATCTAATCAAAATACTTTAAATACATCCAAAATAAAAATTCATACAATAAGACACAAAATTAAAAAAAAAAAAAAAAACCAAAAACAAAAAACCTTGATAAGAGCGTATAAATAAAATGATAATAACATAAAGATAAATGCCAACATACAATAATTAATATTACATATATATATACATATAATATATATAAATAGAAATATGAATACTTATACCAATTAATAGACTGTACCTAAATGTGTTATTTGCATCTAAAGTTCCCATTAAATAATTGATGCCTCCACTGCATAATCTTCTAACTCTTTTTGTCTATATAACATGAACTTCTTCAATTTCTGAGAGAAGCTAAATTTGGATTGAGAGTCGCGAATAGGTGGCGGAATGTTGTTCCAGCATCGAGTGGCGGCATATTTAAAACTGCCCCTAAAAGCCGCAGAACAATGTCGCGGGAACATAAGAGGCTTTTTTGCGCACCTATACTGTTCTTTACAATCGCATACCCTCACTAGCTTCTCAAAAAGATATGATGGCCTACAATCCTTGAAAAGACCAAATAATAAGGAATAAAAATATCATTCTTATACTTAAATAATAAATATATATTTAAAGTATTAGCTCTCATGTTAGAGTTTCGACATTGAGAGTAAGCGATGACGGAACATAAAAGTGATTGATGATGAATGTAACCAAGAGGGAAAATTTTTCCCAACTTTTGCTTAGAAAAACCTTAGCGACTTATCAAACTGTTCGAAACAGAGTTTCATCGTCAGATAGCTGCAGGAGGAAAGTTTTATTGGAGGCCAAAAGAAAAGCTGTTAAAAAGAGTTTAACTACAAGAATATTTTTTTCACAAGATGAATAATTACTTACTATACTTACTTTAAATACAAAATTAAACAGATCTACGAGTATTCTAATATTAAAATGAGATAAGATTTAATTGTTTGTTTGCTACCATTTAATATAAAAACTAATCGACCGATTTAAAAAAATCTTTCACCATAAGAAAACTCCATATTCACCGAGTAATATAGGCTATATTTTATTCCCGTATTCCCACGGGAACGGTAACTACGCGGGTGAAACGGCGGAGCATCTGCTATTCTACACTAATATACGAGGTAAAGTTTATGGTATTGTAGGGGTAATCTCTGGATGTACTGAACCGATTTGAAATATTGTTAAACCACTAGAAAGCTATGTTATTTGTGAGTGTCATAGGCATGTCATAGTGTCATATTTTATCCCCATATTCTCACTGGAACGTGAACTACGTGGGAAAAATTTCAGGGCGGCGTCGGCTAGTCTTTCACAATGTCGTAGTCATACTGCAATATTTATTAAGTTTACTAGCCATGTCCTTCTAAGATTTTCCCACTGGTAACATCATGAGCAAGAGCACTCGTAAAAGATGCTGCAAAATTCAAACCCCGAAAGGGGCTTAAATTTATTGAATTTTATCACAATCTTTTCACAGTTTTCATCTGTTAAAAGAATAGAAAGATCTCACGAAATTATGAACAATTCAACTCCTTGGTTCAAAATAAACACTGAAGCATTTTTGGATTCGTTAGGTAGACTGTAGAGTTAAATTATGAAGCAACTACTTACCTAGATAAGATATACGAATAAAATTTTCAGATGAAGAGATTTACAGATGAAGACTTATGCCATCATATGACCATAACCATATCATCTCTTTATTTGCTCCAAATTACTTACTACTTCTGAGCACCAATAGGGATGATGACAGTTTTTTAAATTGTATATAAATTAAGAGTACGCTAATAGTAAAGCAATTTTGTAAAAGTAACAGGGTATCTGCGATCATTACTTTCGGAGCTACAGGGATTTAAAGGGTCAGATTTGCGGCGCTGCCGCGGATCCCTGAAAAACGCGCCATACAAAATGGTACGAACTTATGACGTCGTAGGCAATTAATGATCGTTAGATGTATGGGCGTTTAAACAAAACTACTAATATCTTTGTATTTTCTGCGTTTATGTTTATAGTTCATTTATTGAAAAATGTCACATTTAATGTAAGGAAGCTAAAACTGTATGAATTTTCATCTAATTACGAAAAAAAAAATAATAGATTTTGAAATTTTATGATCTTATTTATTTTGCAAATATCCAGACAATCTTTGCTTTTTATGTATAAATTAGTTAACATTGACCTTATTTACCCGAATGTATCATAAAAATCAGTATATTCAAACCTAGTCATCATCCCCATTATTTAATCAATGGGAATGATCAACCATGGACCCCCGTGTGATATAATAAGAAGGATTAAACCACCATACCATATTAATCTCCTGGCCAAGAAAATAATGGAGCGTTCTCAGGTGTCATCCCCATGTTTACCATCAAGCAAACTCTAACAAGTTATATTCAAAACTAAGAAAAGTTATTATTAGACGCTTAGAGATCGAAACACCAACGAACACTAACTAACTTAACAGTTAATCTAAGATAATTAACTAAACGCGGGTTAGTGATGATACCAGTTTGCCTGTCTGTTAAACGAATAATAGCAGTGCGCACAAATCCCAGGCATGTGGTTGAGGTTCTTTTTTCAAAGCAACCCGTCGGCCTTACACTTTTTTGTTCTACCTGCATTCAACACCTGTCGCCGAAATTGTTATATTGCTTACTCTGAATTTAGTTAATTCTGAGATGCTTTGCTTTTGTAGTAATTATGTTTAATGAGTTCTTACGACTTGAATAAAAAATACTGATTCTCAGTTGACATTATTGTATTGCGATGCTGCAAATTCAAAAATTCTGTATACAAACTCAAAATTCATTTATTTCAATAATTGCTTAATTTACATGCAATTTTGAAACGTCAAGTTTGATTTTTTTGCCGGTTCGGAAGGCAGGTTCTGCTGAGAAGAATCGGCAAGAAAGTCAACAGTTGTTCTTTTGAAAAAAATCATACACGTTTTATTATAACTAATACCTAATTTACATTTGTTAACAGTATTAAAATTTCTTTTAGTTTTACATCTTGTGTGAAGGTAGAAGCTGATCCAATTGCCTCCAAGCATCTTTATCATTAAGAAACTCATCAAATGTGTGGTAACCTCGACTAAGTAATAAATGTTTTTTAACACATTACTTAAACTTATGCAATGGCAGTCAATAAAGTCCTGCATTATTCATACAGAGCTTTTTTGTATTAGTAACCCCATGGCACGTGTATTGATCAATCAAACTTAAGTAAAATACCTAATAAATGTTCCGAAGAAATATAAACAACAATACGTATCAGAACGAGAACCTGCGATGGTCAGACATGCTTCATTTTATGAAGCTTTTACCACAGGTAAGTTAAGTACGTAGGTGCGTTAACCAATCAGCCAGTTACGGAGTTTGCACTCCAAATAAGAGCACTCCAAATTTAAAGCAATTTTAATATCCGCCCATTTTAAATCCGGCACTGGGAATCATGTCTCCTCCAGCATGGCTATTCTCTAACGATGTTTTGTATAACTCGCAAGTGCGAGTTTCGAATTCACCGCTATCTTTCTCATTCTATAGTATCGTGTTAAACAGAGAGAGATAGAGGTACCTAAATTCGAAACTCGCACTTGCGAGTTATAAGAATATCGTTACAGAATAGCCTAGCTGGCTTTAGCTTCGTGATAGCCCTTCGCGTTTAAAGTTATTTTATTTCTTTATTAATGTGTTTTTCGAAGGTTGAGGGTATGGACCCTTAAAACCTACTACCTTCCAAAGCCACCACAGTCATAACTCCTTAATTGGCTGCCTCACTTACCAACAGTAGTAGCATAGGCTGACAAAGTTTCAGCCTTCGTTAAATGAGGCATATGTGGCTATTGCAGGCTCTAAAACATTGTCAGGACAGGACTCAGTAATTTGGGCACGCACCGTACATTACAGACACGCATAAAATCGCTCTATCATTTCTCCGGAACCTTCCTACCCTCCAATTTCTTCCCATGAAAATGAGCTTTTCAGAAAATAATAATAAATAATCCCTAATTACTAAAATAAGTAGGTTATTAATTAACAACTCAAATAACTTCATGAATTCCTCCTTACAAAACAAACTCCTTGAAACAATTCCTCCTTAAATTACTGCTCTTTTAAATATAGGTAGGTAGGCATAGGAAGATATATTTCTTTTGTAGAAATCTTTATATGAAGGTAGGTAGGTAATCTATAAATTTTATAGAAACACATTTTAATTTAATTACCCATTCATCAAAATCCGCATAAAAAGAGAGACGTACCTATATACCAAGTATGTAAGTAGGTACCTAATGTAATATATGTAAATATTAAATATTTTTTTTCTAAATAATAATAATTATTAAATAGCAAATAATAAAAATCTGTATATTTAAGTACTTAAATAATACCTAGTACTTAACTACTAACTACATACAACCTACGTAAGTATGAAACTTTTGGGGCCACTCTGTAGAAAACGTGAAAGCTCGCAGTCTTATCAATCGAGTCTCACGAACTTTACTTTGGCTCATGCCCTTTAACCTAACCTATCATACTAACTAAATACATAGAGCAAAAGCATAATAAAAAAGCTTAATAAAGTTTCTTTTCCTTACCTGTCAGCAGGAGCAGAACCAGGCGCCGCATCTTGGAATCCTATTTACGTGTCTCTCACGCGTCAGGCAATTTACGAAGACGGTACAGCCATTTCATCAGACAAACCCGGTCAAGCCAATGTTTACGCGACTCAGCTGACGTCTTTACGTTCGCTAATCAACCACACACTTGCACTGCGGGTCCCGCACGCTGCAGTGTCAACGGCACAAGCTCGCGAGAAAAACTGGACACCCGGCGAAAGCTGGCCTTTCGAGCCGTTTGAAATGGCAGCAAAATCGCGTGCCGACAACAAATGGGGAAGTTATTCATTCATGATTTAAAACATCGCGTCCGAAAGCTGGTTGACAGATATGCACTGCGATGAAAACATTACACATGGCTCGAGCGGAGAGCTTCGCACGCGATCGTAGCGCTCGGCGGTCGACTCGCGAGTTGCGTGAGTGGGCCGGCTGCGGGGAGCGGGGCGCGCGCGCGGGGGCGGGGTACGCCTGCGCCGCACCTCACCGCACCACCACCAGTATTGACCGACGACGCCTCCTTCCCACATCGAACATCCTTAACTAGGCACTACGAATTCTCCTTTGAAGATTCCCCTAATTCCTCCCTCCGTTCTAGAGACGCCACGTGTAGAATTTACAGGCGTCTGAAGATTTCCCATTTTTCTTTTCAGTTGTCGAAATTTTCTTTTTCTCTTGCTTGAAGTGATATTTTTCTGTAATCAGTATTTGTTAAAAAAGGGTTATAGTAAAGTACAACTTAGACAATTTACTGCAAGTATTTTAATTTCTGAAGATTTTAATAATATTTTTTTTTACAATCTACCTACATAACAATAAGCTTAAGCCATGCCAGAACACCTCCGCGCTAATGGAAACAGACTCAATGACGAGAGGTTATATGTTCGAACCCCACCCGCTGGACTAATTGTCGTACCCACAGAACAGGAAAGGTTAAAGCTAACATGGTCATACCCAAGGGGCATAGCTACCGCCGTATCAATGATACGGTGCTCTAGAGTCTCTTTACATGTGAAATTAAAAATTAGTAAAATGTAATCCACACAATCTCACTTAATCTGGTGCTCCTCGGGAAAAAACTGTGGAGTTTTCACTTCAGAAATGACAAAAGTATAGTAAAAGTAAAGTAAAGTAAATCTAATCTAATTTTTCCCTGGTTAAGAGTGCGCCCCTAATTTGGAAACAGGGTTAAGTAACTGTCATAGGTATTTATTTTAAGCGAGCATTTTTATTTCTTTTGCGAGAAATCTTTACCCTTCATTTGGGCCATAATTAATGTTGCTATAAGGCCCAAGGCACGCTACGCCAATGTTAGGTACATTGGCGTATCTACCCTATCTATGCCTAGCACAGTATTTTCAACTTTTTTTTTATTATACAAGTTAGCCCTACAATCTCACATCTCACCTGATGGTAAGTGATGATGCAATCTAAGATAGAAGCGGGCTAACTTGTAACTTGTTAGGATGAAAATCCACACCCCTTTTGGTTTCTACACGACATCGTACCGGAAGGCTAAATCGCTTGGCGGTACGTCTTTGTCGGTAGGGTAGTAACGAGCCACGGCCAAGCCTCCCACCTGCCAGAACTGGACCAACTAAGAAAACCTCAATCGAACCTCCGTTAAGTAAATCCACCGCGCATACCACTGCGCCACGGAGGCCGTCAAATTGGAAGGATACGGGAATATTGGTCGTAAGACAAATAACGTAGGATTAGTTTACGTTTCATAGGTAGAGATAAATTCGTGGTAACTTTTTTTTAATAATAAATATGAAAATGTATGTAAATATTAATTTGAATACCTACACTTTCACGTTAAAATGTTACGTGCAAAATAACACCGAGTAATTAATGTAATTTGCGTAAATTATTTTGGAAAATGGAAAACTCAATCTTATATTTTCATACGCAACCGCCGCGTCCAAATTCAAATTAGGTATACCTAGGCTACCTACTTATATACCATCACGCCTCATTGCCATAGGGGTAGGCAAAGGTATGTACCGACATATATGCAAATAAGGTAGGTAAGTAGTTGGTCTCCTGACTCTATTTGCTCTATGGTTGCGAAACTGGGAAGTAGAAAGAAAGAAAGAAAAGAAAGAAAAATGCGTTTATTTCAAAATTATGCCACACATCACAATATCTCCAGTACACCATGACATCCAGGACAATACCCTGCGATGTGTGGCATAACCCAGAAAATGGCCCTAGCTCAGCATAATGCTACGTGACCATTTGAATTTGGACACGAGGTAACGACACGAAGTAGGTAAGTACACGGTTAACTTCGTAAATAAGCTACAAGACTTGATCTGTGTATCCTGGCCTAACCCTCTTACATTTGACCAAATAAAACGCAGAAAATGGTATTGGATAGGTCATTCTTTACGCCGAACATCGAGTGTTGTACAGGAGTCCTTCTAGTGGTACTCTAGAGGGTGCAAGCGAAAACATGGCAAACCAGAGGCTACTTGAAAGCGGTCCATAGAAGCGGAGATGGAGGCTGCCGATCTGTCCTGGATTGGGTTTATAATGCAGACCTAGATCCGGTTAAAAATAATAATTTCGGCCGGTCTACAGGTGTAAATAGACTCAAAGAAAGAAGTTACCTAAGTATCCTAACATTAATAATATATAATATTAGATATAATGATTTCAAACGCAAAAGTTTTTATTCATGTATTCATTACGCAAATACACTTTATCACGCAAAAAATACTAAACGGATTTTCCTGAAATTTTGAATTTGGAATAGAGATTACCCTGGGTTACACAAAAGGAAATTGTTGTAATGGAAAATCCAGTTTCAGCGGGATCCGTGAAAAACTGAATTTTACGCGGGCGAAGTCGCGGTAGTCCTCTAGTTAGTAATAATTGATATTGACTCTTCATTATGCGTTTATGCGCTTTTGTTACATAACCTCATTATAGCACAAAATGTTTAATACAGCATACGGCGTTGCTCTATTTGGACAAGCTAGATAAATAGAGAGAATACTTAATGACGTCATCACAGTTCCTTGCCAATTTCAGAACGTCAAGCTTAATGTAAGGACAATTTATTTAAGAGGCATAGATATTAAGGTATACCTACCTACTATAATAGTTGGTACCTACTAGGTACTTAGATATTACGTTTCCGTAACTTTTTCTACTCTTCTGTGTTACTGTTACACAGGAAAAGTAGCGTTTTAGGTAGGTACCTACCAGTGGCGAATAATGGAATTTAGATGAAGGTAAGCCGTCGTGTGTCGTGAATATGCACGGATTTTTAAAGCTAATCCGGCGGGAATCGGCTTGCATGAACTCTTCGCCACTGGTACCTACTTAAGTTAAGTATTGAAAAAATCCTGTAGGTATGCCAACTAGAACGCGCGCAATTGCTTGTTTCTAATATGGAAAAGATGATTGGAATAAATAATCATAACACAGTTGCATATTTTCCCGATGAGAAGTTTATAAAGGCTGTAAAATCTTCATATAAAAAAATAGGTTTTTCAGTCTTGAAATATTGAATACTAGCGGACGCCCGCGACTTCAACTGCGTGAAATTCAGTTTTTCACAAATTCCGCGGGAACAATGGATTTTTCCGGGATGAAAAGTATCGTATGTGTTAATCCAGAGTAAAACCTATATCTATACCTTCTACGCCCTTTAGGGGTAAAATTTTGAATTAAATTATTTTTTGTATTTTTGTGGTAGTACCTGCCTACACGTACCTATACCAATTTTTACAAATATAACATGAAAAATTAAGGACTTTCAACCACTGTTTCACCTTCTTCTGATTTTATTTTCGCGACTAAAAGTAAGTACCTATTTATATAGTTTCATACATATATACATATATACTTTCAGCGAGATATCATGAGGAATCGTGTGACGTCATGTGCCAGACCTTTAACTTCGTGGTAACTCTTAACCTAGAGAACTTTGTAGTTTGATCGTTTATCGTTAACGATCATTACAAGAGTTTACTCAAAGCTAATTGAAATGCGACTGGGAAAATGGTTTCTCATATTATGTCGACGGAAGTATTAAAAAACTCGCGGATGACCGCGACTCCGTTCGCGTGGAATTCTATTTGTCACAAAGCTCACTGGCACTTAAATTTTTTCAAGATGAAAAGTAGCCTATATGTTAATCCAGGTCTATGTCCATTAAATTTTAATCCAAATTGGTTCAGTAGTGGCGCTATAAAGGAGTAACAAACATACACGCACATTTAGGTACCCACTGACCAATACAACATCGTCCCCGGTAACCCAGGTATACCCCCGTATAAAAGTATATGGAGAAGATAATATGATGTATAAATCTGTTAAATAATTGACTTAATATAAATAAGTTTCTTGAAAAAAAAACTAGCTTTTTTTGTTACTCTTCTTGCGCAAAATGTTCGCCGGTGTACCAAAGCGGAGAAGTAACATTAGAAGCTGTATTATTTTTTTTTACCAACTTGACACTTTTGGGAGGAGATGACTGGTGACCCACTGGTGTTAGTATCTCACCTACAGAGCCGTGATAGCCCAGTGCCAATATGACCTCTGCTTGATTCCGGAGGGTGTAGGTTTGAATCCGGTCGGGAGCATGCACCTCCAACTTTTCAGTTATGTACATATTAAGAAATTAATTATCACGCGTCTCAAACGGTGAAGGAAAAACATCGTGAGGAAACCTGCATATGCGAATGGGTACCTGAGAATTTTCTTAATAATTATTTGTGTGTGAAGTCTGCTAATGGGCATTGGGCCAGCACGGTGGACTATTGGCCTAATCCCTCTCACATATCTCATATAAGCCTAATATGGGTTGATTATGTGATTTGGTGATATCACCTACAAGAGACAATGTAATGTGAAAAATAGGTAAGGTACACAATAGCGACCTCTTCATATGTGACGGTAAAACGCGTAACTGTGAGCATTTGGTGTAGCTAGGTCCATTTATTTTCGCCATAGAAAGCTAGAGGGCGCTTACTCGTAGATAAAGTTGGGAATCTAGAGTTTAGCTACTTAATATATAGACTGAAGTAATTCCTATAGTCTGGCAAGTTCGTTGATGACACTTCCATGATGTTTTATTTAGACGCCTCCGTGGCGTAGTGGTATGCGCGGTGGATTTACAAAACGGAGGTCCTGGGTTCGATCCCCAGCTGGGCAGATTGAGATTTTCTTAATTGGTCCAGGTCTGGCTGGTGGGAGGCTTCGGCCGTGGCTAGTTACCACCCTACCGGCAAAAACGTACCGCCAAGCGATTTAGCGTTCCGGTACGATGCCGTGTAGGAACCAAAAGGGATGAGTATTTTCATTCTTCTCCTAACAAGTTAGCCCGCTTCCATCTAAGACTACATCATCACTTACCATCAGGTGAGATTGTAGTCAAGGGCTAACTTGTAAAGAATAAAAAAAAAAAAAAATATGAGGGCGACGAGGGAAGACTGCGCGGGTGTGAAATCGTACGTGCGGAGAAGTGAGGTGCGTCAGTCGTGGGTTTTTCATTCACGCCTCCCGACTCGCTCCCGCATCGGGACTGTTACGAACGAAGTTGCCTAGTTATAGTATTTTTTTTTAATTTGCTGGGCAATCTAGCATCTACTTTCATTAGACAAACTCTAGTAACGTCCACAATTAGATAGATGGGATAGCTGTAAAATGGATGGGGTCTATACCACAGCCTTTCTTGATGAGTACTGTCTACCAACAAATAAAATAGAAATGAAGGTAGAAAATGCATATTATTTCATGACTTATTTATTTTAAATTACGTATGGTTTGTTTATAAAATGTGATATAAAATATATTAACCATATCTAATATTGTTCTAAGCTTATTAATCAAAGGGGAATGTCCACCAGCCCATACAACGTTGGCCCAAGAAACCCAGTTACGCCCCCCCATAAAAGTATATGGAGATGATAATATGATGTATAAATAAGGATTTGGTTAAATAATTTTTTTAATAAAAGTTTGCTAGACATAAAAAAAAAATATTTTATTTTATCACTCTCACTGCTCAAAAGTACACCGGAGATGAAGTAACATTAAAGCTGTACATGAATAGATTTATTGTTTTATGTAACCAACAAGCTTAACAAATAAATCAATAAATGAAACAACCAACCAACCAGGCAGTGGCGTGCATATGGTTGTCGATCAGGGTATGCACTAGTAATAAAATTAAGTAAAGTGGAAAAATCTGTATTTACTAATGAAGACAACTCTTAGGATATGCAGTACTTTAATGCATGTATGAAGTGCACACCCACCACTACTTGGAGGCCATTGGATCAGCTTCTACTAGAAGAAATTATTGAAATGATGTTAACAATTGTAAATTATAATATTGTATTACTTTTCTAAAAAAGAGTGACTGTTGAGTTTCTTGCTGACTCTCCTCAGCACAACTTGTCTTCCTATCTGGTGATGAGGTCTGTCTGTCTGTCTGGAGATGGATAAATAGTCAACCTTATTATTTCAAAAGTGCTTGTTTGCAAAACCAAGGCTTAGTTTACAAGCACTGTAAATAAATGAATTTACAAATGTATTACAGCGAGGAAAACAACATTGATTTGGAGTGTTTGTCGCTATTACATAATTATTTTCCGTTCTTCAGTTGAGCAAGATGCTGCTTTATCAGTCGTTTTCCAGCAATTTTGACAAACTTGGGATGACTCTGGATAACTGAAATAGTAATAAAATATGAAAATCCAGCAAATAATTTAATCAGAGTTTTAAAATTGGTTTACTTAGTGGATTTAATAATGTTATGTTATTCCACAATTTATTTGTCGTCATCATCAACCCATATTCGGCTCACTATTGAGCTCGAGTCTCCTCTCAGAATGATAGGGGTTAGGCCAATAGTCCACCACACTGGCCCAATGCGGATTGGCAGACTTCACACACGCAGAGAATTAAGATAATTCTCTAGTATGCACATATTATTACTGTTTTAAAACTGGTTTAGGGTGTGAAAATGTAGCAAACTGACATACTAACTCACAGTTCACATTTAATATTAATCAGGAAAGTAGGATAAATATACTATAATACTTCTATGCACTAAATATTGCTTGAACAAACCATCAACAATGCAAGAAAACCTATGTGCTGTCCTACATCTGACTAGATGTTATGCCTTCTACGCCAGTAATTACACAGTAAATGTACTTTTTAATACAGCAATATTGGTTAGTCATAAAAATACACTGAGCGACACTTCAACACTTATATGGGAAACTACACTCTGTTGTGACTTGACACAATAACATGACAAAAATTATTAAAGTTATACATATTATTTCTTATGAATAATAATCGTTTTTCACATTAAAAATGGATCAAACATTATTTATGCTGCCTGCACCTGCTGTGTACTTGTTTACGAGCATGTTTCAAACAGAATGTATTCGTATTTTCGTGACATTTTATTGACAATTGATGCCAACTATAATAATTTTAATATTGATATTAACATTGATTAATGCAGCGTAAATGTCCTCTTGTATTTACATCTGAGAGCTGAAATAAACTTGCAATTTTTCCGGTTCAGGGTCAACATTATTCGAATTTCGCATTTAACTTCGTGCAAGTTTTATTTATATTATAGCTGTGGTTTGAAAAATTATAATTCGGTTCAAAAAATACTGAAAGTAAACAGAAAACAGACAAAACCAGTGAGTAAATCAATTCAATGACATTATCTAATTAATAAAATGAGAATGACATTGACAATTATTGACATCAACAGATTATCTGTCCAAAAGTCAAATCGATGTTGCCATACGAAACACGAAAAATCGAATAACTTCGTATCGATTTCTAATTGAATAATTTTATTACTAGAATAACACGTCATTGTTTTCATCATCTTTTACACGACGCAATGGTTTTTATTGGTTTTCAATAATAAATAAAGTGATTCAAGAAGAAGGTTTATACAAGTAGTTTGTCATGATATTGCGTTTTCACCCGGACAAAATTGCGGACGCCTGCAATTTTATGTCAATGTATTATGTAAACATAATATATTATCTACAATATGTATACTATTTATACATACATAGAAATATATAGAATTTGATTTAGTTAGATCGGATGAAAGGAAAAAGTTATCGGAAGATAGGGATTGAATATCAACTATTAAGACCATTTTGACCACTTATTTATATCAGCTTAGTATAGCTGTAGCTTGCGCGTTGGCCGATCGTGTAGCTAGCTTATATAGAGTATGGAAAAATTGTATAAAAAAACCGCATTGCACGCGCCGAAGTTACGGGCTTGCGCTACTACTCATATTATATATTATACTAGCTGACGCCGCGCGGTTTACCCGCGTGGTTCCCGTTCCCGTAGGAATGCGGAGATAATATATAGCTTATAGCCTTCCTCGATAAATGGGTTATCTAACACTAAAAGAATTTTTCAAATCGGACCAGTAGTGCCTGAGATTAGCGCGTTCAATCAAAAACAAACAAACAAACTCTCCAGCTTTATAATATTAGTATAGATAGTATTTAAATGGCGTAGTTGGTAATGTTTCGACGCAGTGATCCTATGTTCTTAATGTTATGCTCGATTATTTTTATTATCCATTTAAATATCGATTAAACTAAAAAAATCAGTTGAGTTCTTAGTGGTTGGTTATTGCGAAAAATATAATAGGTACTTTGATATCAAGAAACGTTTTATAATGTCGACTATGCAATGGTTTTTAAAGAGTGAGGCAGATGTTATAATCAAAAACATTATAATCTATTACAACTTTTGCTTTTCCAGGTGATTTTGTTGTAGAAAAAGATCGATTATTATTATTCGGTTAAAATATTGATTAAACCAAATAAATCACTTAGCTGGCAACACTGTTCATGTTCGTGTCTTCAAAAATGTCATACAACAACTATAATATTGTCAAATATCGTTGTGAAACTTATTTTTTGGGGAAAGTTATAGCAAACCGCTATGGATAAAGTAATTTATTCATTATTAAACAAAAATTATCAAGTATTTTTTAGTTTTATGTAAAGTGGGGGGCGGGGACGAAAGGTCTGGGCCGGGAATGGACATTCCCCTTTATTTTTATTAATTTAAAAAACAAGTTAATTAAGATTATTATTAGGTGTTAAATGACTTGTGATTTATACCCTCATTTTTACCCGACTACTGCGAAGCCAAAAGGAAGGGTAATGATTTTGGCAGTCTATGTATGTATGAATGTATGTATGTTGTGCGAACACGGCTCTACCGTGACCAATACCGTTTTGTTCCTATGCATTCCTTTATTTTTAATTTGAAATATTTTCTTGTTTCGTTCTTTTTAGACCCCTTTTTACGTAGTCGGGTTATAGTTTTTAAACTTTATTTTTATTAATTTGTTTGTTGGTACCTAAGCTTAAATAGTAGTAGAGTTCTTTCACAGAGCTTATTATCTGCTAGTGCTGCCAGCGTTGATGTTTCTGATTTTTGAATGAGATGCCGGTGAAAATACAGGCACATGAGGCTTAACATCTATGCTTCACAGTGCTTACTACTTTGTAGGATTTTTATTCTTGCATTCCCTTCGAAGTTTTACTCTGTTTTAGGCAAAGATTTTATACTATGTCACTAGCGCGTCGAAACTGAGGCGGACAAATGTGGCTAATTGTCATAATTTAATTTAGACGCATTGTAAACAACGAAAGTTATTACCTATATATTGTCTTCAATGACGAGATGTGCTATACATAAATATATAATGTAAGTAAACACAAAAATGTGCATGTGTGAACTCAGGGGAATAGCTAAATTCGAATCACTTTTTGCGATGATTTTGTAGTCATGTAACATATCTTTAATCGAAAATTTTCGGTTTTAGGCGATAATTTTCCCCTTATTTGGCCATATACTTGTACCTATTAACAACTATTGTTATAAAAATACCTTGCATATGGCAGCATATCGTAATTAAAAAAAATCATACATCTGAACAAAGAACCTCCTCCTTTTTGGAAGTCGGTTAAAATGTATGTATATATCAGTACACTACCAAATATTAAACTATTATATTAACTTTGACGGCCGCGTGGCGCAGTGAGTAGTGACCCTGCTTTCTGCATCCACGGCCGTGGGTTCGATTCCCACAACTGGAAAATATTTGTGTGATGAGCATGAGTGTTTTCCAGTGTCTGTGTGTATTTATACATTATACATATAAGTATTTATATGTAGTATATAATTTATAATATCAACTATCTTAGCACCCATAACACAAGCTACTCTGTATGCTTACTTTGGGGCTAGATAGTGATGTGTAAGTTGTTTAAGTATATTTATTTATTTATTAACTACAACTAATACGGTATCTACTTTAAAATAAATACATGAATTCATCTAAATTTTTATTGTAATTTTTCTATAAACTACAACTTATACCACTAATTTACAGATCTAACATAAAAAGAACTCCCTTCCACTATGTTTTATCCCCATTATGGAAATTAGGTAAATAGACGCATTACATATAAACTCTATTGGAAGCTCTTTGACCCGAATTTCAGAGTTCGCACTTTTACTGTACATACTCGTAATCCATCATTATCATACTATTTTAACGGAGATGGGATATGGAGTTTAGACCCACCACACTGCTTTGAATGTTAAAATCATTAACAACCACTAAAGTCCGTCCGCTCAGAGATTGCGTTTCTGACATCACTATCTCTGTCTCAACTGTCTCTCATTGTATGTCTCATCACTATAAAAACAAACAGTTGACATAAATGACGTGGTTAAACTTAAAAAAAAAATGTTTTTATAATTGCTAATTAATTTATTGGTAATAATTTTATCCCTAAATTAATACGTTTCTGTAAGTTGGCATAATTATTAAATTTTTCATGTTATTACTCGTCAGTAAGGCTAATAAAAGATATTTAAAATTTTGCCGTAAATCGTACGACAGTTCAAAATTACATCGCCCATTCGATCACAACCTGTAGGAAACGCAATCTCTGAGCGTCCGGTCTTTATCAGGTTATTATTTAAAGATAATGACCGGGACCCGACGGCATGTTCTATTTTATTTTATTAAGTAGGTAATACTGAGTGGACTCGGGCATAAATGCTCTGCCATATATATTTCTATTTAATAAAAATACTAAAATCGTAATTTAAAAATTTGGGATGAGGGTAGCATGTAAAATAGTTTACGACCTGTTCTCAGACCTTCTGAATATACCCAATGATTTCTTGGAGATTTGTCAAACCGTTTAGGAGGAATTTGGTAACACTGCAGCAGATACAAATACTTTAGTAAGTATATAATTTTATAGAATTGAAAATGTGGAACAGTGGAAGGGCGCTCAGTTTTAGATTAGACGATTTATCATAATAAACAATACAATGATTGACTTATGATACTTTCATTTCTTGTGGTTCTAGTTTCGCCTTCGTCCATGCTTGTATGAATTGTTTCCTTACTTCGAAAGCTATAACTGCCGCCGCCATCCCTGTGTTTAGACTGTCGACTCCTCTTTGTAGTGGAATATGCAAACGGAGGCCATTTCTGTTTGCTGCAAACCTGCAAATAGTGTTATATTCTGACAAAAATTCGATTGTATGTAAAGTCGGTTTACTGACGATAGTTGAACGTGATAACGTCATATGAAAATACTGATGGGATGGTTGCATTTTTCACAAGAAAATGTTGATTTTTCAAAAATACTGTTTAGTAATCTTAATAAACCAGAATATACTTTGTTTCTTATAAAAAAAGTTGGCAACCCTAGAGCGAGAAAACGACGCTTGACGTCATCTTTTTTCGAGTGTGCAGCCGACTCCATCGAATTGACGTTGTCACGTCAAAAGAAGACTAAATTGTGATAATAATGTGTTTGTATTACATATCGCTATCTCTTTCGTACCACCGCGATGAAACAGAGCAATATTTCAGTTTCGACGCTATTGGTTGAAAATAAAAATGAATAATGTAATAGTCTCTCTCGTCACTAGATAATGTCGTTAAGGAATACCTACTAGGCGTGCTGGTGCTGGCTTCGGCTACCGCTAGTTACCTACCTATTACAAACAGAGAGAGAGTCAGGTTTACAAGATATCCTTATCACCTAACATCTGGTCCGATGTCCAATTTGAAAAATTCTTTAGGTGTTAGAAAATTCTTTAAGTGATAGGCCAATTATCGAGGAAGGCTATATGATATGCCCGTAATCCTACGGAAACAGGAACCACGCGGGTGAAACATGGCGGCGTGCGCTAGTAAATTATAAATATTAAGACCCATTTTGAGACCATGTCCTTTAAACATAGCCGTTTTTGCGTGACATTCTTTTCAGAAATCCTGCGAGAACCATGGAATCTTTTGAGAGAAAAATTAGCCAATAATGTGCTCCAAGTTTCAATTTATTTCTAACCAAAATCCATAACGTACAGGTGACAGACAAACTTACTTTTGCATTTGTAATATTAATATGGATACTTACTTGTAACTGTCTTCACTAATCCCTTCAGTCTCGCCACCTATCACAAGTGTGACATGCTCAATATTTCCAAAATCAACACTGTAGTATGGCACGACTGGTACAAGCTCGTCCAACATTTTGTCCTCCTCTGTCTTTTCATTTCCAAATGCTTTGGCATTGCTATCTGCAATGAACAGTGTGGTGTTTGGCTCCAACAACTGGGGCATGTCTTCCCAGTCCACCGAAGGGTATATTGGTTGCCTAAAATGTGCACCTGATGCACTCCTTATGACTTTCGGGTCCCAGAGGTCAACGCACCCTAAAAAGTACATATTTATTAGAAAATAGTGGACGCTGGCGACTTCATCCGCGTGGAATTTAGTTTTTCGCAATTCCTTCGGGAACCATGAATAATCCAGGATGAAGTAGCCTATGTGTTAATCCAGAGTAAAATCGATTTCCATTCCAAATTTCAGCCAAATCGGTGAAGTAGTTGCGGCCTGAAAGAGTAACATACTTCCGCGTTTATAATTTAACCACATAGTTTGAAGAGCCTCCGTAACGCGGCGCGGTGGATTTATAAGGAGTAGGTTCTGGGTTCTAACCGAAGGTTTTCTAAATTGGTCCAGGTTTGGCTGGTGGGTGGTTTCGGCCGTGGCTACTAGTAGAGAATAAAAAAAAAAGCTCTCAGTAAAATTCTCAGCCCAGAGTTGAGTATTAGGTATTACATCCCCATAACTCAGGGAATACATTATTATATTAGATCATCAGTTTAAGTCATTCTCATTGACATCTAATTCTAGGTCCAAAAAGGTCTTATAAACTATCTGGTTTCTGGGAAATGGGATCATAGGCCATGACAAGGAGTTACTGACTCCTTGTCATGGCCTATGACCCTATATATTATTTTGATTATAATCTTTTCACAAAGTTAAACATCATAAATAGAAAACTGCATTGGAACTGTAAGATCCATGAATTGAAAACTGAGTGATCTTTGGATTTGATTGATTTTTTATTATACATATTTGAAATTTCATTAAACATCCTAACTTTAATTTTACATAATAAATAGTTAGATTAATAGGTTAATAAAAAGAAAAACCTTTTGTGAGAAGAACTTTTTCACATCCAACCCCTACAGCGGCCCTCAGTATAGCACCAAGGTTACCAGGTGTGCGTACATTGTCACAAATAAACTGCAGAGGTAGAGGCCTTGACTGGCTCTTGATGTTGTTGGCCGTGGGCATTTCAAATACACCTACAAAAGAATTTAATGTATTAAAATTAACAATATATAAAGTACTTATAGATATAAGAAGTCATTAAAGCAGTTTTTGTGATTTTTGTTAATATTTCTCTCATTTAATTATTTGCCCTTTTTGAAAAAAAAATAACAAACATTAATATCATACAAAACAATATTAAAAAAAATAACTAAAAAAATTCAACTCTCTCTCGTTGTGGGACATTTGAGTACCCAAGCAAATAGTGGTCAGGTCAGGCTTTCAGAGTGAGGAACCTCCTCACAATACTATTATCATAATAATCCTCACTTGGCCCATCAAATAATATGAGAGTACTAATATTATTTAATGGGCCAAGCAGAGGCAGAGACCCATCTATGGTATATGATGGTAAATGGAATGGCCTCTACATAGAGCAACATTTCACATGGCAAAGCAAAGATCCAACAATGTTTTGCTATGTCCATCAACCTCAAAGCTGAGGCATAGAAGCCTCACGTGCCTGTAATGACACCAACAAGGCTTCAGACTGGAACACAGCAATGCGGCTGCTGTTATCTGTAGTCAGCTAAAAACTCATACCTTCAAAAGGCCTAAGCAAACATTTGTATACTTTCTGTTGTATTTTAAATCTCAGTATAAAAATAGATATTTTCATGAAAAAAATTAAAATAGTCAGCTACTTTGATTATTTACTGTTCAGGTGTTTAAATTTTTTCGATGAGAAGTATAGATAGAAAACTTTGAACATGTCCGTCATTAAAATCAGTTATTGAAGGGCCCTTACCAAAAACTCCAGATGGCGTTTCCACATCTGACCACATTGCTATTTCTTTGTATGGAATCTTAAAAAGTTGGACCCCTGTCCGTGGGAGGTGTGGTGTAATGTGTGCCAAATCTTCCACTCGGCTGAATATCACATATTTCAAGTGGCATTTTGCTTCCAAGCCATCCACTATCAATCGCCACCCTTCTACTAACATCTGCTCTGTTTTCAGCCTTTCTTTTTTAGACTTCAGTTTAACAAGGAGGGAGCTGTAAATTAATTTACAATAATTATATGACCTATGGTACCGAGACTTGGTTGCTAAATATGGGCCTCACAAGAAGGCTCCAAGTCACACATTGAGCAATGGAAGGAGTTATGCTCGGAGTATCTCTGTGTGATCAAGTCAGAAATGAGGAGATCCACAGAAGAATAAAAGTCACCCACATAACTCAACAAGTCAAACTCACTCAATATAATTTAAATTAAGTACCTAATTGATAGTTGACTATAATCTATACTAATATTATAAAGCTGAAGAGTTTGTTTGTTTGATTGAACGCGCTAATCTCCTGAGATCCTACTGGTCTAATTTGAAAAATTCTTTCAGTGTTAGTTAGCATTAGTTAGCACATTTATCGAGGAAGGCTATAGGCTATATATTATACCCGTATTCCAACGGGAACGGGAACCAAGCGGGTATAACCACGCGGCGTCAACTAGTTAATAAATAATAAAGTACAATAAAAAAACCTTACCTTATCCTACCATCATTTTCTTTAAGCTTTTCATAAATAATTTCACCATTATCATCAAACACTTTCTTTTGGCTCAAATAAAATTTCCTCTTTTTTAAACTGCTTTCCCTCTTTTCTTTTATTTCGTGTGATTTTTCCTCATTCACAAATGTGCTTACTGATTTGGAATCTTTTGAAGGCTTTTGTTTTGAAGTAGATGGCTCATTTTTGACTTTTTTCAGTATTTCAGGTTGTAGGTCTATAACCTTTTCTTTCTTTAGGCCTGTTGCTTCTGATTCAAAGGGTAAGATAACCTTAGCCGGATCTCTATGCATCCACCTGCTGTAAAACCTAACCGAAGAAAAGCTTTGTGCTTGGCGTATCAAAGCACAAGTTACACGATATATATTATTCGACATGATGAAGTTACGGTAATATCTGTAATTATACGGTCGATTTAAAGATAACTTTTATAATGCTCTAATAAGGCATGGGAACACACTAGACTGTAATGTAAATAAAATATTCTTCTTATTTCTTTTAAATTCTTATTGCTTGTTCAAGTCCGTTTCCTTTTATTAAGAGAAACAATTTTTTTGTCCCAAATATTAATAAAAATTAGTAATAAATCGAAAATCGGAAAACTGAAATTTTTTTTCGACAATAACAAAAACAAACAGATAAAAATAAACTTCACAGATATCACATCACTAAAACAGTGTATTATCTATGACTAAAACTGTCATTTTCTGACAAATGATTTTTGGTTTTTAAATGTCTGAAGTCTGGCTATTTTGTGTATTTCAGAAATGTGATTAACAAATAAACTAACAAAAAAATTCGGTATTTACAGTGTCAAAATTAATCTGGTTAATCAACCTTCTTAAAGTGTGTCTTCCGTTGTAGAGTAGAACATTCTCGAAGGAATTTGCCCGGAAAAAAGACTAGAACTCAGAGCCGTAAAACTATTTTTATATGGAATCCATCACTTTTACGTAGTCTGTGACAACCGGAAAAAAACGTATGGAAAATCACCACGAATCGGCCAATCACAAAAAGGTACGAAAACATCACAAGTCGATTCGGTACCTTTGCGTCTGTGGTTATCAGCTGAAAATTATCGTGTTTACGCGTATTGCGTATTGGTGTTTATTTTTATATTGCTAGTGCTAGGAAGTAGAACGCCAGACAAAATGGCAACAGGAGTAAAACCTCGTGATGAAGAGTCGACCCTTTCAAGATCCGATTTAGAAACAATTCAGGACGCCATGAAAAATAAGAAATTTCGAGAACTGCTCTCCGAGTACTGCGATGAAATACGTGACCCGGCGAATCAAGCGATCTATCAGAAAGAAATGACCCAGCTAGAGAAGGAACGTGGCTACGACGTAACTTTTATCAATCCGAAGGGAGGTTATGTGATCAAAACAAGTGTCGCAGGCGACAGAAAAGCTTTCATCAACATTTGCAGCAACGAGACCGTTGACAAACCGTCGTGTAAGGTTCAGGAGATGAACGGCCAAAAGGGTATGAACTGGCAGCTTCCGTATACAATAATTCCTCCTAGAGAAGATTTCGATCACAAAAAGCAGCGATGCGTTATTTACGACGTAGTATTTCACCCTGACACTTTGCGCATGGCAGAGGTTAACAAGCGATTTCGTGAGTTGGTAAACAATACCGCTTTCGATGGCCTGCAGAAAACCTACAACATTCATTTCGACAGCAACAACTGTCGATTCCCTAGATCTTATTACAAGGGCATGTCGACGCCGGCCGTCATAAGAAAAGAAGACCCTAACTATAAACCACCAATTGATGAAGAAGAAAGTGAAGAAATTACACCAGAAATAATGGAAAAACTATATCCTCAGCATATGTACCCTGAAGCTAAAGAACCTGTTGAAGAACAATATAAAAAAGAGCCAGAACAACATAGAAAAAAAGCTAAAAACAGTAAAAAAGAATTCACTCACGCTTCTAACAATGGTTACACAGTACCTAAATATGTGATAAAGCAGCAGAAAAATGTAGACTTGCAAGATTTCACATATCACAAAGATAGCAAACAATATTCTGCTATTCCCAGTCACTTAGTCATTGAAATTAATTTGCCTCTGTTATCTTCAACTAAAGATTGTGTTTTAGATGTAAGAGAAAAATCTCTTAATTTGATTTCTGAGAAACCTGCAAAGTATAAACTTGACCTTTCTCTGCCTTATGCTGTTAATGATGAGCTTGGAAATGCAAAATTTGATAAATCAAAACGATCATTAATTGTTTCTCTACCAGTGGTAAGAGAGAATACTAATGCAAAACCAGTTTTATTAAGACGTGACAGTGGTGTTGAAAGTGAAGAAAATTCTAATAGCGATGAAGATTGTAAAGAAAACCTGATACAAGTCATTTCCTCAAGTCCCACTGAGTCTAACTTAATTAGTCCGCAATCTCATTCAACTGAAGAAGAATTCCTACTCTCATCAATTAGCTATATATTCCCATCATATACATACAATGTTCTAGATGACATTGTTGCATTCACTTTTCATGTTAAAAACACTGAACCTGATTCAGTGAAAGTGAAAAACGTTGGAAACAAAATACACATAAAGTTTTGTTCGATAGGATCTGGTTTTGTACCAATACATTATGCAGCAATAATATTATTTGATGAAGATGTCAAGTTTGAGAATGCCACTGGTGAAGCATGGGACAACAATGTCATTTTACAATTAGAAATAGCTGGACCCATCAAGAATTTCCAAATAGGTTTAAACAACAAAGATATGAAAACTGAGTATTTTGACGTATCTCCAACAACCATAGATGATACACCTAAAGAAGTTGCTTGCATAGATGATTCAATGCCCATTGTTGAAGTAACAAACTCGGGAAATGAAACAAATATTGTGGTGACATCACCTAACAATAAAATCAATGATGAACCGGACACGGAAAATGAACGAGAAATTGTATGGGCTGATTTTAATACTGCACAAAATGGATCTAAAAGCATACTACGCAAGCCCATAATGATGCGTAGCTTTTCTGAATCGAGCGTAGGTGATGTTGCATCTTCCATGGATTATATCAGCTCTGATTGTATCCCTGAAGAGTCAAGTTTGAAAAAGACTGTTAGGTTTAGTAATGTTATTGCTCGGCAATTTTACAGGTGAGATAATCTTTATCTATTTCTTACTATAGAAAAGAAAGTTGGGGATTGGGAAAATAGTATACATTGTTATAACTCCAAATTTGATTAACTGATCTGGATAAAAACTTGCATAAAGATGGATTATAGCATAGAAAAGCACATATCTAGGGAATATCAGGATAAAATCATCATTTTGATCCAGCCTGTCTTCCAAAAAAGATATCTTCCTTCTCTATAGAGGAGATAAAAATATTTATTTTATGTTGGTGGTTTTTTTATACTATAGGATGTTCCATTATTTTGCAGCATTGCCTTTAATTGCTTATTTTTGCCTTGGCCTGTCCTTTAGATTATTATTATCTCTAACAAAAAATCACATTGACCTGTTGCTCTATTATTGTGTGACAGAAGGACAAACAACAAATGTTTCATAATGTAAATATTGCTGTATTTTTAAACATAACTAAAGTCTTGATATTTAACGACTGTCGCCATAAACTGTTTGTAAAAGCATTGTTTTTTTTTTCAACTTTTCAGATACAACTCATCAATTGAAGGCCAGAAAAAGAAAAACCAACGCAAGAAGAGTAAAAAACGCAGTCAAGACAGGAGGAGAAGTGAGAGTGAAGCAGAAGATGATATTTCAAACTTAGTTAAGGTATATTACACAACATTTATTCTGTGTTACAGTAGAGTAATATTCCAATATGATAATTACATGATGCAATACACTCATAATAGTAGCATGTACACATACAGGTGTTACTTTTGTTTTTCAATGATAATAGTAAAAACATTGTTATCTGATTACATATCACAACTTGTAGATTAGGATTAGTGTAAACAGGGTCATTAGTTTTAGGGTTCCATACCATTAAAGTCAGTCCACACTGTGCGTTGCGTCGTCGCATCGCAAATACTGGTTATTTACTGATATCCATTTACACATTCAGTATGTTATTGTCACATGAAGGGTGGATCAATATTAATTGCCTTATTTTTTTAGTTATTCCATACAGATATGGCTTTTCATTATAAAAATAAATATTATTTCGAATAATAAATATTTACAAAATGCAATTTATTGTATAAAGTGTTGTATAAAATAATAATAATTTCAAGCTGCATATGAAAATCCTATGTTGTGGATTCACTCTTGTCTATGTCAGTAGCAGGTTTATTAGTATTTTGCATGATTAAATTAAACCAGCGATCATAGTTTACAAGTGCTTTTGAAACGTCAATTAAGAATCCATTAAACATATTGATACATAATGCAGTTTGATTAACCATTCACCTTCTCACTCTTGCAGCCCTCGAAACCTCGCTTGAAGCCAGCTCTCAAACAGAGGCATGACAGTGGAGTCGTCGACACGTCCGATGCAGAGGAATGCAAGAACACCATGTCGGATAGTGACTTACATTATAACAGCAACACAGATGAAAATTCGAATGAGAATAACCCACCAATTCAGCGTAAAGACTCCTATCCTGAGGAGAACCAACCAGCCATATGGACCGGAGTTGGATGGAGAGATCACATAAAAAGGAAGGTCAACAGAAAAAAAGTAACAGAAAAACGTGAATCAGTCACATGTGATAACATAAAACATAACACCGATTTCTACAATCCAGACAAATTAAATAAGGGACAATACTTAGAAGTTAAATTCAAGAACGATCTCATATTTGATCTTGATATGTGAGTTTTGCCATTTACCTTGGTTGTATGAAAAAATTTCAATTTGATTGATGAAATTATATTAGTTATACACCTATAGGAATATAGTTTAGCGTTTACCAGTGATTTTTTAATTATGTACTAAGAGCCTGCAGTAGCCAGATATACTTTGTTTTATAAATGTAAATTGTTAGCCCATGCTCTTACTATAGATAAGTATGGTAGCAACTTGTGGACCAGTATAGCAATTTTCAAGTGTCCATACACTCAAATGTCCTAGTATAAATAATTTTCCTTTGCATTATTAGAAAAATCATGTCCCCAGACGCCAGTCACTTAGCTTCGGCTAACCCTTCGAAAAATACCATTAAAGATCAATCTAAATTTTAGATTGATCTTCAATGGTATTTTTCGGAAACCTTTCTAAAAGGTTCTCCAGTGAAGGGTTTCCACAAAGCTAAGGGTAACAATGGGTGTAGGTTTAAGGACATCATTTGACTTTGAGTTAACTAAGTTAAGAGTTAATTGAGTTAACTAATACTCCCCTTGTGTTGTGTTGTTCTTCCTCCCAAGCCACATTTCTCAATAATCCTTCAATTCCTCATAATTTGTAGAAAATAATATGCTTTACGATTGAAACCATCTAAAGTCATCTGCCGGCCAAACTCCATAATTGGCTAGTACTTGTATATGATAGAAGCATGGACTGACAAACATACAGCCTTCTTATAAGGTATATCTGGCTATTGCAGGCTTTCATTCTATTATTTGTGTAGGTGGTAAGGTTTAAATTAGGTTTACCTTTCCACATAAATTATGTTCCTTCCCTCTTAGATTTTTAACACGGCGAAGTTTATGGCAATGGTCTATTTTATTCTGCACACACGTCAATTATAACAATGCATATTTAATATGAATATGTTAGGTAATTTCATTAAAATGTACAAGTATTCTTTGAAATCGGTTAGTCGGTGCAATCTTTGTGACGTGAGGCGACTGCGGGTGGGAGGGAGGTGCGCGCGGGTCTGTGCCTTGCCGCCGCCCCCCTACGTTACCGGTGATATCTAAAATTGTGTAGTGCACAGCCTTTAAACCCACGATGTTCTAACACGTCATATAGATTCCATCCGACTATATGATATTGATTACGCTCATATTAGACAATATATTGTAAATCGCATAGATTAATGCATCTAATGGTACAAATTAGATTTAGTTAAATTTAATCATGAAGTCTGACACAAATTAAAATTTTAAATTTCACATTTTTATAGAAATAAATTTACGTAACTATAGATAAGACATGCCTTATCAATAAAATTTAATCAAAATATTTTTTTTTTAAATCAAATACATATTGTTTTTAAATCAATAAGTGGCCTAATCTACTGTTTCACTAACTGTAATATTTTTTTTATTGTCCCGTTAGTCGTTTCAGTCAAAGGTCTTATAGCGAAAAGCTTTAACCAACACTTTAGACGGCGCGTATTGTGCGGAGGTTCTTCCCTCTAGAACCCTGACCACCGGTTGCCATAGGTGTATATGAATGCCGGGTGGGCCGTGCCCACCCTAGAATAATCCAGTGGCCACTCTAGAAATCTGGGGCTACTGAATTAAAATTCTATGATGGACGCCAAAATGCAAAATATACAAAGAAAAATCAATATAATCAGTAGCTCAGTTTTAGAGGCCAGCTTCCACAAACATTGTAAACGAAATTTTTATATTAAGTGTCGACTCGTCAGGGGCCGGGCCCACCCTAGGGAATAATCCTAGATACGCCAATGCTTGGGAAAAAAAAACTCAAATGTCAGCGGGAGGGTTGAATTTTTTCATTACTTTCAATAGGGTTTTGTATTTTATTTATTAACATCGTTAAAAGTCGGTTAAAAATGACATATAAATATATGAGAGATTTTATTAATAAGGCATATAAATTCTTTTGTATTTGAATAATATGGTATTTAGGAGAACAATATCGCAGATATTTGTGCTCAATTTTCGTCAGTGCCTTTTGCAAGAACTCCGATTGCAGCACAGTAACCTTAGCTGTTGTCATAAGCCATGCATTTATATTTTATTTTAGTGAGTTTAGTATTGAAAGTGTGTTTTAGAATATACTAAGTAGTCGTTATGTTGAGTCAGAAGTTTAAAGGTAAAAATATTGTGATGTTTCGAATATTAATTTAATAGATGAAAATGAAATTATTTATGTGGTTTTATTTAAATTTTGATTATTAACACTATCATATTTGAGACCTCAGATAATAATTATTAACAAATAACAATAATCAGACCCTCTAACCAGAGACTATTATAATAGTAACTACTAATATATATATTTTTTTTATACTTTACAAGTTAGCCCTTGATTACAATCTCACCTAACGGTAAGTTATGACGCAATCTAAGATGAAAGCGGGTTAACTTCGAAATCGCTTGGCAGCCCTGGATAAGCAAGCTGTTTAAGAAATTGCATAGGGCACCTCGTCTATTGGGTCACCAGAGACAATACAGAAAAAGAAGACCACATGAAAGTAAAAGCAATTTCAAAATCAGCGATAGTTGAAATTAACGTTAAATGATACATACCTATTTTTTTTTAATTCTTCATAGTTCACTTATGATTAGGGGGGCCCACAGGTGATGATTGTTTAGGGTATCGATATACATTAATCCGTCGCTGCCGGTAAGGCGGAAGTCTTTGCAGAACTCCTAGATCAGACCTGAGCCAAATTTGAAAAGAAATCAACTGAATGGGTCCTCATGTAGGTTCGAGGAACCTAGTGGCGTAACTATCATCGGAGGCCGTGTTAATCAAACATGGTGGATCAATTGGGCTGTGAAATTAGAAAAATGCCATCGTCACTATTTTTTTTTCTTCAAATTTTAGAACAATTCTAAGCTCACGACCTGGCTGGTGGTCCCACTACTCCTACTACTACATCTACGAGTACGTACCTTCTAAAATTACATGGTGTCGTAATACATCCATGTGGTTGGACCAAACACCCAAAATCTGCTTTTAGCGGATAGGTAATTACGTATCTATATAGGTAACATCCCATTTATTAATTCGTACGTAAGTGTAGTGTCACGTGGAAGCTTAAACAATGCATGATAAATGACTCTTAAGTGCCATTATACCCATTTGGAACTCATAAATGCAGTGATGTCACTGTCAGGCGTAACAAAAGGATGTGAGACCGACAATTTTAGTGAACATTTATCTACCGACAAAATACTGAATACTGGATTTACTGATTACTGGTTTTATAGTAATTTGTTATGCTGCAGTAGAATTGATTTTTATGGCGAGTGAACCTATTGAAAGCCGAAGAAGCGAAGGATTCTAAAAGTCCTGAAAGAAAGAATCTTTAGCGTCGCGAGGTATTCAAGGTTGGATGGTAAAGAGGTACCTAAGTAAATAAAGCTGCTATGCGTTCTTTTATATCTCACTACAGCGAGGAAAATGCTAATAAAAATACATGCATATATTTGATAGACAGGTTTTAATTAAGCTTAATATAAGCACTTCTGAAACGTTAAGTTTATCTGTTTTACTAATTAAACCCCGTTGCCCGTCTGTCTGTAGCATTGTAGGTAGCTTCTAACTGAATAGACGAATTAAGATGCATTTTACAAAACTCACATGATCAAAATGGTATTTAGTTTGTCAATAAAATAAAACATGAATGCAACATCAATTTGTCTTTATTAATTTTTACATAACTAATTTTGTACTACAAGAGAAAGATCAATTCATAAAAGTCTAATTACCTAAATGCCTATATACAAAAAATTTTAACTTATCACGCACAATCCACATATAGGTAGGAAGATACCAACATTGTGCGCCTCTATTGACTTTAAGATTACAATAAAATCTCAAGTATTTATACTATTTAAATAAATAAGAATAATTTAGGCACTGCACGTGTTACTTTTCCTCATATCACATTCTCTATATAAAATAGGTATAACGTAGATACGCGTACCTTTTTACAAGTCATTTATTCTAGTAAGCGTCTCCGTTCTTCTACGGTAAATTAACACAGTAGCTACCACATAGCAAATACTTAAATAAATACCCAAATCTTCTATGAAGGTAGGCATCTAAATCATAAATTTGCCGATGTGAAATTACACAAAAAATCTAATTAAGTAATAGATTAATAATAATAATTATTAGAAAACCTATCATATAAAAGAAAATAATGTGGGGTAGAATTTGATAATAAGGGTAGAATTTGATATTAACATTGAAAAATTATCATTAATTAGATAATTAATGATCCTTGAACTTTTATAATCGTTCCTCGATACAAACGTGATTAATAAGATTTTCATTTTATGGATAGGTTAGTAAGTAGGTACAGACTACGGTCTCAGAAAACATGTGGTAGAGTACAAATTAATATTATTTTCTTTAACAGAAAAATTATAATCTTAAAATAAAATAATATTAAGTATATACTCGTATTTATAGAGCTTAGGAAGATAAGTAGTAGGCACTAATGATATTATTTACAAAATAGCTACTGTGATAATCTACCCTATTGATTATTATCATAGACTTTTTAACTATCATTCACGAGAAATACACATGCAATTTGTCTCCCTTTGAGCCAGTGTTACAGTAGTTGAACAGTGAACTAACTATGAACTATGAAGAGCTGTGATATTCCGACGGAAATGAACAGGCGAACATTTATTTTCAATTCAACTGCGTTCCAGTTTCCACGTACATTTTATTACCACGCTTCCGTTTTGCTCTTACTGTAACACTCACTTGAATATTATAGGTACCGTTTAATAAACTATCGTTATAAATAAACGAGATTTACCTACATTGAATGAACCATGAACCATCTATATAAATAAATTACCGGTATAAATTAAATCTAACGCTGATTTAAAAAAGGCCAGATAGCTGAGGTCTAGAGTCTGACCAAACTTATATGAAGTTTTTATTTGTATGTTTGCTTGAACGCGCTTATCTCAGAAACTACTGGTAAAAACTTAAAGTTTGTTAGTTCCTGTCTTATATGTAGATACCTATACCATCTCTATTACTAGGTAATACGGAAAGCAACTATGGAGTTTCGAACATGTTGGCTTTGGAAGATAGTATGTACTTACCTACCTAACAAAAACCTATGGATAATTAATCCAAGTTTATAATTATAGCGTAGGTTTATATATACTTTGTGATAATATAAGAACTCATGTCCTCTTAGCTTCTTGACAACCTTTCGCCTGACACTATTGCCTCCTAACGGAACCGGCAGCGGGCAAGCGTCCGCAGATCTGCATCGCATCAAACAGATTTTAGTATTCCTTGTATAGAAAGTCATACAAGTGCGTCCACTGATTCGCATCGAACGGATTTTATCTACCGTAAATTTAAAAAAAACCGTGTGATGCGATGTGTCAGATACGTACGATCCAGATCAGTGGACGCCTACCATTAATCGTAAACGTACCGCCTAAAGTCACCATAGTCTAAATTCCTTAGTTACCTTTTTTTATTTCAATTTAAAAAAGAAATTTGGCGGCGAATTATATTTAAAAGAAACTCATAAACGGTATCAAGAACAATATTTTCTCTTTATTACACTGAAGGTACTTTACAATTTTATTTCCTCTTCTTCATTTTATTTTGTTTTGTTCAGTTTAATCAATTTATTTATGTGCTATATAAACCTAATCTCCAATCTAACTGTACAAGATTATTTTTATTTGTTGACTCAATGCAAATAGTATACTTATATGATACATACAGACAGTATACATACATTACACATACAGTTATACATACATTTTTAATTAAAGAATTTTAAAAATAACTCATTTTTTAAGGTAGGCTACACATCGGACGGGACGGGGAAGCGACGCGACGCTGCGCTGGCGGGAGTTAAAGTTGATTTACTCGTAATAGTATGCATCGCCATATAGTCCTTGCGCCGGCGTCACGTGTTCTTTGTTAATTACCTAGTGGTTTTGTTAACTTTGTTACTAATTTTATGGAAAAGCGCGTCATCCTATAAGCTCTTACCTTAAGTAAGTATGGTAGCTAATTATTATGCAGTTTTTACTGTGGTGGCTTTGTAAGGTAGCAGTTTTACAGGGTCCAGAGTCTCGGCCATCCAAGTATAAAACGTATTTATTTATTCCAAAGTTCAAACACCATTATTGGTTATACATTTATGGTAATAGCATTAGCATAGGCTATTTTCAGAACTCATTAAATGAGGTATGTCAAGTTATCAAGCTTTCATTCTTTACCTAGGGAAAGGTGTTGACTATACTAGTTTGCAACTAGCTAACTCCCGCCAGTGTCGCGTCGCCGTCCGTTCGGTTCTTTTTTTGGCGACCGTTAACTAAACAAATCTATACTTATAATAAAACTGTAACAAGTCCAATTCCGTATATTAAAAATTGTTGTTGGAAGGCATTAAGTAATAGGTATATAAGCGATACTGAAGCAAAACACATTTTTTTTATATTTTTTGGCTGTCTGTTCATGTTTTTGTTGACCGAGCATTACGCTGAAACTATTGAATGAATTTAAATGATACTTGGCACGATTTGAGACCATATTACGAAAAAGGTTATAGGATACTTAAATCAGCAGTGGTTAAAACAGGGGTTGAAAGTTTTGACGGAAAGTCCTTAATTTTTCAAGTTACATTTTGTAAAAATTGGTTTGTGTAGTACTACCAGAAAAATACTAAAAAAAATGAGGGTTATTCATGCGTTTTACAGAATTTAAAATTCTAAAAATTTCATCCGCTTTTTTAACAATTAAAGGTTTAAAGGTTTAAAAAAGGAGTTGAAGTTTTTTTCATATAAATAGTTCATGTTTTGAGTTATATTTTTGTAAAATTAGTAGTGTACTATTTAATGTAAACATGCAAGAATATAAATAGAAGGGGGTAAATTAGGGGTTGAAAGTTTACATCAATTTTCACGAAATCGCAGGCGTCCGATAATATAATATAAATAACGCTTCTTATGCAATTCGAGATCAAAATTAATATTTAAGTGGATATTCGGCACCTAAGTGTTAACATGAATATTAAAATGATTTTTTCTCTTTTGGCACAATTTTACAAAAATAGTAAAAAAATAACTATCAGGACGTAGATATGCGAATTTTTAAAATAAACAGATTATGTCTGTATTCCTTGATAATAATTGTTTGATATTATTATCAAATTTAATCTTTAACATTAAAAAAATATACTTATACAATATTTAATAGAATTCTAGATTTTTACAAATTGTTACTGTTGTATCTACATTATTTTTTTTATTGTTGTAAATTACTTACAAAAATCATACTATAAGTCAAATAAATATTCTACAAGAAGATATGTTGTAGATATAATATTTTCAAGGATATTTATTTTCTCCGGCTTTATATTTAGAGCTGGTAAGAATAAAGGGTCCCAAGGTAGTAAGAACACTACTATACTATCATTTAATAAATCAATAAAGTTCGATAAAAAATTTTTCACCAACATGACATACATACTTAAAAACTGAAAAATAGATGTTTATAATAATATTTTGTCTATCAAGAAAACGTGTATAAAAATATACGTTCTACCGATCATCTCTATATACCACATTAAGAAAAAAAGGAAACGTGTGCGTCTCGTAGCGCTTGACAAAATTGATAACTTAATTAAACCTGCTGCCATATGCGTGAGAGACAGGAAAGTCAGACAGAGTGGCGCCGTAACGCGTTACGTATAAATACATAAGAAGTTATCACTTCAGAATATGCAGATAAACCATTTTTAATGATAATAATATAAATTATTAGATTAATATTACAGAATTTACTAACTTACCTATTTCATAGATATGCGTAGTTCTTAACAGGATCTTATTCGCTATTACATTTGACATTCCTTTTGTAAAGACATGTCAATTTTTCGAAAATATTTAGTTTTTACTTTTACATCACACAGATATAATTATTTAGGACCACCTTAACAAGTTACGACGATAACTTTAATTGAATTCATAAATTCGTCAAAGATGTTATGGTCGTCGAATTACGAACGAAAAAGGCCATTGTAAATAACAATGGGTTTTTTTTCACAGGATGAGTTTCACAGGTTAGGTTAGGTTAGGTTTGAAATCACATTGCAGTAGTAAGTAGGTACCTATAGAAAATAAAGATGTTTGAGAGGAAGTGCTAAGGTGATATGATTCCACAAATTATTTTCGTTATTATCAGAGCAATAATCTGTACAGAATCGTTATAACTTACAAAGGTGGTCTTAAGGTAGCAATATGTAACCATGTTTTTTGAAGTATGAAACATCTATAGAGAATCAGGTCACAGCTCTCCCCTATTACACTTCATGACTAGATAAATCCATAAATAACTAATACTATAAACAATGAAGACATTTTAGATATAAATAGTTTGATATGTACATTAATTGTTTATATGCATTTGAAGTTACACAACATCAATTTCGTTGATAAAGCAACACGCTTTTAACGGCTATTTTGCATTCGGGTCTATAAGCGATAGATGAGTGCCCCATTGATTTTAAAATAACATTATAATAACACAGAGTCCACTTGAAACTATTGACTAATGAGCAGATTGGAATTATGATCACTTAACTGTTAAAGTTATTTTTAAGACTGTAAGTACTTGGATGTGCGTTCTTAGCTGGTAGCAATCGTTCAGTCACATCGTAAAGATCACTCGCAGAGTACCTATTTCGTTTTAAACTAGCACTTTTGTCTTTTTCTAATAGCCTTTCCATTTCTGGTTGTATATCAAGGTCCTTAGCACTTCCACTGGGACTCCTCAGTGGTTCTGGTTTGTCGCTCGCCGAACTGGACGGAGTTTGACTGCCGTTTTCAGACTCGATGATCTGCTCGAGAACACTCGGTCGGCGACTTCTCGGGTCGTAGTATTCGACCGTTGGTTGTATGACCGGTGCTAGGTTGGCCATCGGGTCTAGGCCCAACAGGAGCATCACAGTCGCAGGGTGCTCCATTATGTACTGGGTGACACTGTGCAGGAATGGTTCAGTCTGTGTGCTTCGATTTATTTTCGGCCGATCAGGAGTGAATGACCGCTCTTGCTGCAGAAATACGGAGAAATTAATTATATGAACATTAAAATAAACTGATTCGTTACATCAAATTATTCAGGTAATAAATGGACGTTGGGGTCCCAAGGTGATGGAATGGGAAACCTGCACTAGAAAGTGGAGTGTTGGTCGACCCCCGACCAAGTGGACAGACGACTTATAGCGAGTAGCAGGGATTCACTAGATGCAAGCGACTCAGGATCGTGATGTTTGGAAGTACCTACAAAAGGCCTATGTCCTGCAGTGAACATCCATCGACTGATATGATGATGATGATGATAAATGAATATTTAGTTCCTGGGCACAAGGAACATTACGTTGCGTAAATATTAGCACTTTAGAAATTTAAAGTACTTAAGGAAACTATTTAAGGATATATCCTTTTTTTTATTTATTCTATACAAGTTAGCCCTTGACTACAATCTCACCTGATGGTAAGTGATGTATGTAGTCTTAGATGGAAGCAGGCTAACTTGTTAGGAGGAGGATAAAAATTCATACCCCTTTCGGTTTCTACACGGCATCGTACCGGAACACTAAATTGCTTGGCGTAACGTCTTTACCGGTAGGGTGGTAACTAGCCACGGCCGAAGCCTCCCACCAGCCAGACCTGGACCAATTAAGAAAATCTCAATCTGCCCAGCCGGGGATCAAACCCAGGACCTCCGTTTTGTAAATCCACCGCGCATACCACTGCGCCACGGAGGCCGTCAAAAACCCTTTTTTGTGTATAAGACCGATTAAAGTTTCAGTTTCATCAGAATTTATTGTTGCACTATTCACTAGACAATTTTTAGTATTTTAGTAAACTATATAGACAGTCTAATTCAGAGGATGCAACAGAATTACCTGATCCCAGCAAAAGACGTCAGGAGGATGGCTGCAACTGCGTGCCAACTGATTCGGCGGAGAGTTCCACTGCAGATTGGGATTCGAATGTGCTGCATGCCACACAGGACCTGTCATTTCTTGTAAAGCTTGAATTGCATTTCGAACCTGTGAAAAAAAATTCGTCTTGCGTTACTTTTAAGAAAAATAACCATGTTCTTGATGAGTCTTTTGAGCAAAATAGGCATGTTTTTGTAGATGATTAATTTTTCCCTTTTCTATTCAATTATAAGAAAAGTTTGTGTAAACAATGTGAAAGGGTGGATTGGAAATTGAACAAGGGTCCCCTATTTATCCACTTCCTGAATTCAAATAATTGAGGCTAAATTTCTTACCAACAAAATTTTTGAGAACAAGAGGTAGGTGAGTACCAATCCAGACATTACAATATCTAGTTTGACACATCTGATTGGATTAGATTTGGTCTGAAAATCTGGATATCACCGGTTCGTATCGTAACGATTAGTCTTCGTAATGATATTCAAGGAACGAATGAAGTTTCTTAGAGTTTTAGAACTTTTTATTAGTTTTAGAACTTAGCGAAGTAGTCCTATGCATATTGGACTTCTTCAGTTCAGTTCAGACTGAGTGCATTGGACTTCTTCGCTATTTTGCAATCTATTATCGTATACTGCTTCTAAAACGTATCACTTTTGGACATCTTCACCAAGATCTGATCTGTAGATTTAATCGTCATTTACCGCTGAAATTAGTCAACTTCATTTTAATTTTTTGTTGCAAGTAGCAGTATTCAGCAACTTACCTCTATACTAAGAGCAGCGACGTCATGATGCAAGCTGGACACCTGCGTGTCGAGCCTGTCCACTGACGAGCGAGTGTTGTACATTTCTAAGTTGAGCCCTTCCAAAGAATCAGCTCGAGTGATCTTGGGTGTTGCCACGGAGCGTTGCCTTTCGATTCTCTCGCGTAACTCCTTATGGGTAAGGCGCTGTGCGTCTGACCTAGAATAATTGTGATTTCTTATTTTACTTAATATAAAATTCCTCTGTTTATGGTCAGTTATTACTTGGACACTTGGAGAATAATGATTTGCGAAAGTCTTCTGGCCAATCTGTATCATTCATTGTCCATTATTAACTTTTGTTAATAACCGCTTGGCCAGGAGATTTTTTAGAACGCTTTCCATCTAATAAACAAATGGGTGAATCTTCTACTAGTAGCATAATAATAAGTCTTAATAAAAGCGTGTACATTAATTGTACCGAATCGTAAATCTATGGTGCACATTGTTTTATATATAATAATAATCATATAACTCCTACCTAAATTTAGCATGTCTCGGACTGTTAGTGCTAGATAATAAAGGCTTTTTTGGAGACAGTGCGTGTTCTTCAGCAGCGTTTTCGTCGTCCTCTGAAATAGAGGGTAGAGTCAGCGACGGGTGGCCGTTACCGTCGGACTCCTGTTCAGCCTCATAGCCCTCTCTCAAATTGTACGTGAGGTCGTGGTGAATGTCGTGAATGAAGACCTGTTGATACTCTGGATACAACCGAAGCACGTCCGCGAGCCCGATCATGTTTATACATTTGAGATCACAGTAAGTCAGAGCCTGCAAAAGGTATATATTTAATAAAATATATTTGTAACGGTTAGTCGGTTGGAATATGAGAATCGTTTGGAACAGAGAACAACTCTCCGTATGTGTATCTTACGATGTTGTTTCACTGAGTATTCCTACCTAGTACCTACTTATATTTACGTTTATCAATACCATTAACAACCTATTTTACGGGTTACTACAGGGCTAGACCTCCTTCCTTTTTAGAAGAGCAGGCCCCGATCCAGCGTGGGCAAGCAGGGCATTTGCTCAGAGCAAAAACGAAGGGCGGGAGAAATTAATTGTAGCAAAAACTTACTCATTACCCAGCAGACTTATTTTACCTCTGCATTTGGGTCACAGGATATGTGCTTGGGTTTTAGGAATTGGTAGGCGGGAAATGGACATCCCCGGCCTACTCATATTTAAAAAAATCTTGTTATTTCTACTTTAATAATTTAACTTTATTGGTCCAGTAAATGCGGAGAAATATGACTGTGACAGACAGACATTCGGATGTGCGCGAGAGTTCTTATATGTATAAGGTTTCCATTTTTGTACGTACGAGTACATACGCGTTCGGAACCCTAGAAAAAGTATTGTTGGTGCATGGTAAAGGCGGCAAAATTTATTTTTGTCCGGAGCGGCAAAATTGGATCGTGCCCATAGGCGAGGGGATACGGAGCTTAGACCCACCAGACTGTTTCAATGCGGGATAATGTTAAATTAACATCCATTGTAGAATGTTTATGATAATGACCGGGACTGTCGGCTTAACGTGGTCCTAGGTAAGGGTGTAGCACCACCAACTTCCAACTCCGGGCTTACAATTTCTTAGACGAAAGAAAAACTCAATATGTATAACCCGACCTATTCGATCCTCTGACTTCGTGATACGAAGCCTCAAGCCACATAGGCAAAAAATGTTCATCATTAACAACCCACATTCGGCTCACTGTTGTGCAGCAGTCTCCTCTCAGAATGAGAGGGGCTAGGCCTTAGTCCACCACGCTGGCCCAATGCGGATTGGCAAACTTCACACACGTAAAGAATTAAGAAAATTAAAAAAAACATTTACGTTACTCACACGAAATTCATAAATATGAGTAAATATTCCGGCAAATTGAGAATTTATTATACAGAATTATTGTATACCTAGTTAGTTAAAAAAAATGTATCGAAAAATTGTCGTAGAAAAATAATCAGAATTTTTTTAACACAACATTTGTACACAAACATTTTTCTACCAAAAAATCGTTTCTAATCTAAGGATTTGTATTACAGAGTACTAACCTAAATCAACAAATCAAGAAATCTTAATAAAATACTTTGGTTTATTATAATTTGTAATTCGGATTTATATTTTTTTAGCTGAGCGGACTGTACAAAAGCTCTGAACAAGTTTAACAAGCTTTCCCGGCCAATTTACATAGCGTCTTTACTCATTAGGTCTTCGTAGGTACTTCTTAGGGTTTTATAGCTTGGCAAACTTCGTTGGTGACGCTCCCGATGGTCTGCGCAGGGGGCGTGTAGCGATGAATGAAAAACCCACGACTGATGCACCTCACTTCCTCGCACGCATGATTTCACACCCGCGCAGTCTTTCCCCCCGTCGCCCGCATATCATGGGAGTGTCATCATCGAACTTGCCAGACTATAGCTGCAATCTCTATATTATTTAGATATACGTGACTGCTTTGGCAATTAATTGTCTACTAATAAGCTTGCTTGTAGTAAAAAAACGCATTCACTATGATAAGAAAATGGAGGCATCTTATAAAAACGCAAGAATTTATTTATTCATGAATGATCAATAAGATAAACCTCTATTAAATTACCTATCTAAAGAGAAAAACAAGTATCACAATATCTATAAAGTTCTGCCTAAATTCTTGGTGGTGGGACAAATAATACTTTTTTTTGGGCAAAGGATGAAATACCAATGTTTGTCACCGCATGCCGCAACATAAAGAATTTAGTCAGAACTTTATAGATATTATGATACTTTTTCTCTTTTCAGTTCATTAAGCATAAGCACTCGGGTTTTTTGTTTTAATAATAATATTTTTTATTGAGTTGAGTTAAAGAGAATTGTTGAGAGAAAATACTTTAAACTTGAAAGCGCTTAAAACAAACGAACAATCTCACTTTTGCATTAATAATTGTTAATAAAGATTATTTTTTTCACACAATTTTGTTATTTTAATAGAATTAGGTAGTAAGGTACCTACAACCCGCTTAAAATGCTGCCAGAGTTATCTGTTTGAATATCCACGTTGATGAATACTCAGTGAGCCGAGAAGTTCTTTATAAAGCGTTCTTGGAATATAAAATTTCGTTCCTTGTAAAAATACTACCTACCTGTTGAAAAGTTTCACATTGACTCACCTTCACGTCGCTGCTTGACTTTACTACTACGTCAGGGTTGTTGGGCTGGGGCGGGCCGGTCCCATTGTGGGCTTGTAAGTGGGCATTCATGTCACATCCCACTAAATCACCCTTTCCTGTATAAAGATTTTTTGTACTAGAGGTTGCTGAATTGAAGCAGGCGTTTGCTGAACTTTATTAACGCGAAGTTATTAATTTTGCTATTGTCCGCGGATAACAGCAAAATAAATAAATTAGTAAATATGCCAGTGGATAATAAACTCGGTAAAAAGTTTATAATTCAAGTTATTTGCTTTAAAGAATATGAAACGACAAAGAGGAGAGAAAATAACCAAGAAGAAAATCATATGTCTATTTAGTTGGAGTGTATGAAAGAGCAAATGTATGTAAAAGTAATTACTTATTTATGTTCGATATTGCTTTTCCAACTTCTTGGGATTGACAGAATTGAGTTGAAAAAAGGTGATGTTATTTAGTGCGGAATAATAATAAGATGATGCTCATCTAAGAAGGTAGACATTTTATGCATGCAATATAATTGGAATCAAATATTACCTACCTTTACCCTCTGAGTTATACGCAAATAAAAATGTAAGTAAGATTATGACAAAACATGAACAAAATGTGAACTAGAATTCTATTCTGTAATTGAATTCTTATTAACTTACCAAGAATAGCGACTACCATGTCGTTTTGCATAACTTCCATGGACCCGTTGCATATATAGTGAATGTAAGTAAGCGCATCCCCTTTGTGTACGAGATATTCCCCGGGGGCGCAAAAATTGTTACGGATATGCAGTGATAGTAGCTTGAGGCAGCCCTGGGATGCTGTTTCGAATATCGGAAGAGATAATATCTCTCTGTGCAAATGTAACGAAACATCCCCTCGTAATTCTTCCGGGAATTCTTTCAGAGTCTGGAATTACATAAAGCCACGTAAAGCACTTTTGTGTCATAATTTCATCCATTGAAGATCACGTTAAAAAGTGACCTAAAAACGTAATAGTTGGTAAAAGACTAAGATTAAGTTATTGTACATAATCTTATTATAATAATAATTTATATATAAGAGTAGGTTTAAGTTAAATTTAAAGAATAACATTAGGTTAGATCGTAATTTTATGAAGTACCAAATTGGTACTTTACAACAGAGAAAAAAATATTTCATCCGACAACATTGACGTCTCTTTCACAACACGAATCGAAAAAGAATATCTTTTAATCCGGGTTATGTCGACAATCGGATTGTTTTTGATTCGTAGTTGACAACACGCACAAACACTCCCAACGGACTGAGCATTTATTGTGCGAAATTACGTGTTATTTTCCATCAAAACCGAAAATAAAGCTCAAATTTAAGCAGTTTCGAATTGCTACAACTGTAAGCTACCTTCCTAATGGAATTCCTTTGCAGTTAAAATCATTGTTATTGGTTAATAAAATAATTATAATGTTAGTAAATAACTTTATACTTTGAATTATTATTATTAATCTTGTTATTGAACTGCTCAATTAAATTTATGACAAATTCAATAGAAAAATAATATTTAGTAATCTTTTAAGTATAAAAAAAAATGTTGGGCGGATTAAATTGAGCGTTATGTATTAATTCCGCGCCATTTCATTTAGACGAGCCCGAGTGAGATTTTTGTTGAATAATGAAGTCACAGATAATACTATTTTACATCGGTTATACACGTTACAAATTAACTTTCATGTTTTCATAAAATAAACTTAATCTGAAATAGGTAAATAATTAATCCATGGATTTTTCTGGGATAAAAATAGCCTGTATTTTGCTCAATAATCTTTTCATCTAATAGTTTATTTTAGTTTTAGCGTTAATCTCGTTTAAATTGGTTCATCCGGTTTAGAGATTAATTAGCCAGACAGACAAAAAATATATAAAACCTTGATATTGTTTTATTGTCGTGTAAATAACTAAAAGCACTTATGAAAACACAGTTATCTTGAAATCACAGATAGACACAGACAGTTCTATATTTGGTTGTTATTGTTTAAGACAAAACAAAAAATAAGATCGTCATCAACCCATATTCGGCTCACTGCTGAGCTCAAGTCTCCTCCCAGAATGAGACGGGTTAGGCCAATAGTCCAGCACGCTGGCCCAATGCAGATTGGCTGACTTCACACACGCAGAGAATTAAGATAATTCTCTGGTATGCAGGTTTCCTCACAATGTTTTTCCTTCACCGATTGAGACACGTGATATTTAATTTCTTAAAATGCACACAACTGAAAAGTTGGAGGTACATGCCCCGGACCGGATTCGAACCCACACTTTCCGGAATCGGAGGCAGAGGTCATATCCACTGGGCTATCACAGCGCAAAAATAAGATAATAGACACTAAATATATATATAATATATACTAAAGATATAATAATATAAAATACGATATATATTACTGTTCACAAAATAGGAAAGTGAATTTTGTAATGGATACCTTATCAATAAAGTTTCTGTAACAAAATTGGGCTCAATTTACTGTATAACGATACCCGGAGGTCAGATGTCAGTTACTCCGATTATTAAGCTGACATGAGCCTAAATTAATAAGTAGACATCTGTCCAATACCGAGGGTAGATCGAACTCTAAAAATAATTAGGTGCTTACGAGTATCTGATTAGCTCTCTATGACGTAACTACTCGTAATATAGATAACTCCCACTATCCATATGCCCACTACCATCTATAGTTCCTTGTCATTGGCTACAAGAATTCAGGTTTCCCTCAAATCAAGGAGGTCATGCCGAGACTAAATCTAGGAGGCCACATCCAACGCCAATTATTACTAGCGAACGCGACTTAGTCCGCGTGGAATTTAGTTTTTCACAAATACCTCGGGAACCATGACTTTTTTAGAGATAGCCTATGTGTTAATCGATGCTATAATATTTCCCAATGCCAAATTTCTGCTAATTCGGTTCAGTAGTCGAGGCGAGAAAGAGTAACAACCATTCATATCATCAAAATCATCAGTTTTTGCAAATCTCGGGAAGCCATGGATTTTTTCGGGATAATAAGTAGCCTATGTGTTAATCCAGAGTAAATCTGTTTCTATTTCAAACAGCCAAATCGCCTCAGTAGTAACGGCGTTAAAGAGTATCAAACATTCATACAAACTTTCGCGTTTTTAACATTAGTAGGATTATGGTAAATCTTACTTATTTTTTTTGTTATTTTTATTTTTTATCATGGTTGTAGGAAAAGCATTGTATGCCACTGCACATAATTAGCGGTTGTGCGCTCGTGCTGTCTATTGTGTTTCTTCAGGGTTGTTTGCAGCAAATGATGATATACCAAGATAATTCCCAGATAAACGACTTAATGAAAATCATCAATAGCTCTGGGGTTACGGAACACCCCGAGGTTACAGGTTTGATCCGCGCCCGAAGAATATTGTCGTACCCATTAGCAGTGTCTCAAATTATAAAAGACACGGCTTATATTCTCTAATAATATTCTCAATTCTACTAGGTACGCATACAATGTGGGTATGATAGATAGTAACCAGCTAGAAATACCCAAAGCTCTTACTCCAAGTTAAGTTACCATATTTAATATTCGAATTCAGACAGATAACTGTACGCTACTATACTATGTACCATAGAGCATAGACGATAGACGACTATAACAATTCACCTTAATTGTAAGATCAATAACTATTCCAGTTCAGCGATCATCTGAAGAGCTAGCGTGAAAACTCGATCACATACCTCGTGTATATCAATGCCATGGTTGAGCGACCACATTGTTTGGAAGTAGTCTTGCATGCGCTGTTTCAGCTCCTTCGGCACTTGGTTGATTGTGAGGAAATCCTTAAGATCCCGCCATTTTGTCTGGTACATCGAACGGCGGGAGTACATCCGTTGTATGATCGCTGTTACGTTACCGAAGACTACGGCGTGCATTAATGCTGAAAACGATTTTTCACAGTTTACAACGTTATCTATGCTAACTTAGCTTTTTTTTAATATAAATAATCTGTGTGTTAGAAGATAAAAGAGGTAGATAGGTTATACGTGGACCGTAGGTGGCACGTTAAAACTATGTTAATTAGCAAACCTGAGCTCAGTCGCCGCACTGTCATTGCGCCGTTGACAACGCCGCTGAAATAATTTTTGTGTGCCATTTGTAAACATCTTCTAATTATAATCTTTATCTCTTTATTCTTCTAACAACAATGGTTTATTTTATATACCTAAATCCATATAGGGAACTGTCTCAAATGATCAGGAAAACGGAAAATCATAAAATCAATCATAGTTAAAATGTCATAGACAATCTATTCTGGGAAGTGTTTCCTGTCACGTCTGATTTGAGCACTTATAAACCAAGTGCATCTTATTAAGCTTGCTTCAACTTCCTCATCACTATTTTACATCATAAACAAAAGTAGGCCTATTTTATTCTCTACAAGATAGCTCTTGACTACAATCTCACCTGATTTTAAGTGATGATGCAATCTAAAATGGAAGCGGGCTAACTTGATAAGATGGAAATCCACATTAGTTTCTAAACGTCATACCAGAGTGCTAAATCGCTTGGTGGTACGTAAGTAAGCCGGTAACTAGCCACGGCTGAACCTAGACCGATAAAGAAACCTCAATCCCAGCCGGTGATTGAACCCACGACTCAGTCTTATAAATCCACCGCGCACAGTATGTCTCATACAAAAAGTAACATGAAAATGGATAGAAATAAAAAAGTTTTATTACAGTTCCCTATATATGTATTATGTGTATATCTAATTCAATTGTAACGTTAGTACGTAGAGGCTTTTCTAGTTTGATAGACAGTCAGTTTGATTGGCGTAACGTGAGCTTTTGCGACGAGGGCATTTTGCTATTATGGACTGTATTTTTCCAATTGTATCTGACGTTATTATTATTCTTTACATAAGCTTTTTGTTGCAAAATCGGAAATCCACTGTTTCTAATTCGTATATTCTAGTTTTCGTTTTGAAATTTAATTTTACAAACAATAATTCTAAATTGCATTTATCTGAAAACTGAATTGAAAATTTCAAGGTATACAGAATTTCACAAATTTTCTCAATTAGTTAATTATTCAACAAATATCTAATTAGGCTTTTATTTGAAGACGAAGGCAACTAATTTATCGAATGCATAATTGATTTTTAATAATTAAGAAAACAATTAACAATAATTATTTATAGTAAAAATTTAAATTGAAATTGAAAAGAATAAATTATAGTAACACAATTGAAGTTTTATGATATGTGGATACGTGAAAATATTCACAAGTTTTCCTTTTTCGTAATGATTCAATAGTGAAATTAGAATTCATTTACTTGTTAAGGAAGCTTTTTAAAATTATTAAAGGAGGTGGTCCATTTCAGTTCCACTCTTGTACCTCGTATCATTAAAATGTAAAAAATACAAGAATTATATTACAATCTAAATAAGTGAATAAATCTAATTAAATAAAAAGAAATAAATCAAATTAAAACCCAAGCTTTTGAGTTATATCAAGATGGCGCCCATAAAGCAACTATGACATGACAACTGACAGCAAACGTCAAATCGACTACTGAATTGAAAACGTCATCAATCTGCCATTATTACCCATGTCAGTGTTGCATTTCTAGGGAGATAATTAATATTATTTCGAAAGAATTAAAGTTAATTCGTACATTCGTATAATCAAAAATAGTTTAAAAAAATATTTTCTTTCATTTCCGCCAGGGTACAATGACTGATCCTGGGCTCCATACAGTTTTGGACCATCTCCTTTGTTTATTCACATGACAGCTACAGGGTGTTTGAAAATAATATGCATGAAAACTAGAAGTTACCTACCTCCAATCAGCATCGTGAGTATGCTGAAAATTTTCTCAGGCAAAGTGTTTGCGGACACATTCCCGAAGCCAACACTGGTGAGTGAAGAGCAAGTAAAGTAGAGTGCTGTTACATAGCTCTCGCTGTGCGATATGTTTCCGATCGGCACTTTCAACCTCTCCGCCAGGTTATTGATCCAACCTGAATAACAAAATTTTTATTTGAAATATTATAAAACTCGCATACGAGGTACTACGGTGAATTTTTCCGCTGTATTTTCTCGAGTATCATATAATGGGGATGATGACTAGGTTTGAATATATTGTTTTTTATGATACATTCGGGTAAATAAGGTCAACGTTAACTAATTTATACATAGAAAGCAAAGATTGTCTGGATATTTGCAAAATAAATAAGATTATAAAATTTCAAAATCTAATAACAAAAACAAATAACACAGATATTAGTAATTTTGTTTGAACGCCCCTACAAATCTAACGACCATTATGTACCTACGACGTCAATTCGTACCATTTTGTATGGAGCGTTTTTCAGGGATCCGCGGCAGCGCCGCAAATCTGACCCTTTAAATCCCTGTAGCTCCGAAAGTAATAATCGCAGATACCCTGTTGCTTAATTTTTGCAAAATTGCTTTACTATTAGCATACTCTTAATTTATATACAATTCAAAAAACTGTCATCATCCCAATTGACCTGGGTTTATTTATGGCGTAAGTTGATAAAATACGAGTAACTACTGCTATAGTCTGGCAAGTTCGTTGATGACACTCCCATGATATGCGAGCGACGGGGGAAAGATTGCGCGGGTATGAAATCGTGAGAAACTTATATGAGACGTCATACAAAAACAAAGCATCTCCTAATTCCTATTGTTATTAATATTAATTCTATGGTAACTATATATTGGAATAAATTGTATTATATATATAAGATTGAGATATTCAATTACTAATTAGCCAGATAGTCTAGATCGTTGTTGTGCCATAGTTTACATTGTAAAGATTAGCTACTCATTAAATCAAAATATAATTTTATATTACAAGGCCACACATGTATTGAGTTAAACTAACTTTGAGCATTGAATATATAGTAGTTATACTACGTAGTAAATAGTAATTCAATGGTTTTAATTTAAAACCTCATGCATCTCGTACCAAGTTCTTTTAATATAAATCTATATTATAAAGTTGAAGAGTTTGTTTGTTTGTTTGGTTGAACTACTGGTTCGATTTGAAAAATTCTTTCAGTGTTAGATAGCCCATTTATCGAGGAAGGCTATAATGTGTTATCCCCGTATTCATACGGAAACGGGAACCATACGTAAAACCGCGCAGCGTCAGCTAGCCTATAAAAACGTTTCCGATAGTTACTCGTACCAAGTAAAATTTAGTGGCAATCATTAACCGTAGCAACTCGAAATTACAAGGGTTCCTTGTTGACTAAGGAACCCTAAAAACTAAAACTCACCTAAGTCCCAACTCTCATTTCTGTGGTAATCAATCTCCTTTTCAGCTATAATGAACCATATACAGGCCAACCAATGAGCAACCAAGCTGAAGGATAACATCAAAAGAGTCAGTATAAGGGCTGAGTACTGAGAATATCTGTCCATCTTTTGGAGTAGTCGTGCAAGTCGTAACAACCGGGTTAGCTTAACAAGATGTACATTCCCGTGGGTAGACTCCTGAAATAAAATATGTATTGTAATAGGAGTATTACAAAAGTACATAACATGGCCATAACTCGCTGTCAGGAGTTTGCGAGCTTATTCGTAACTACGTCAAATTAACAAGCTTTTGTTAGAACTTCAGGAAAATAATGAGAAATTACTTCCTTGCTTGTTGACACTTTTTTTTAAATGGTCTTAAATAGTTCATTATCGATCTACTAGATTGAAAAAAATATATTTTATATTTTTTTGAGACGTGATTACATGAAAATTTCAGTTTAGTCAATGCCTGTCGGCCATGACGGTCTATATTTCAACTGTTTCATGACGTCACTATAAAAAATCCCTTACATACGGAGCGACTGACAAAAATATTAGTTAACAATTAGTTTGACGTACATCAAGTAACATTGTGACGTCACAAAATGGACGACAGCGTTTTTAACGTATGGAAAATTTGAAAAAATACTTGATTTTTAAATGAAGTTTTATAAGAAATCATTGACTTTTATTAATTAATATCAATATATTTCGGACCCTTTTATATTAAATTTGATATGAGTCAACTACCCTATTACGGCAAGATATATTAGATGTTTAATTAAAAATAAACATTTACGTGCCGAAAAAAATGTTCTTTGTCAAAATCATTTGAAAAAATGCAGAACTAGCTGTATTACAAAAAGTCAAAGCGACTGGAGAGCTTTAGAGAGCTTTCAGTTCACTTGAATCTTTAAAACAACTAAATAAATTCAGCGTTTTAATTAAACATGCTGTTGGGAAATACAATTCCATTAAAAAGTTAACAATGTTTAAAACGAAACTCATAATATTTAATTCGAAACAACTTGAGAAAATGTCCACGGGCTTTCGTAGAATTTTTTTCTCAACAACTGCTCTTTTGTTTCTTGATTCGAAGGCATTTTACTCTGGCGAAATTAAAGCAATTATACATAAAACAAGTGGGCGGGTATATTAATTAGACGGAACTGAACTTACCGCCCCGCTGTATACGTCTGAAGCATAAAGTAGGTCAAATGGAAGCGCGGCCAGGAGATCCACGACAAACCAACTCCGGATATAATTAAGAGCTATTGCTTTAAAATCTGACACTACTTCGCCTTTCTTACTTACAAAAGTTGTACGGAAATTGAGCACAATATCTGCAAAAGAAGGACTTCTTTGATAGAGGTTTTTAGTAACATTTGGATAAATAAGATTTTACATTTACAATCGTCAAGCGAAATGGTTTGGGTATCGTTATAAATACAAGCTAATGGATACGAATATATAAGACATTTGTAAATAGCTAAGGTCTTATTTTCTTTCATAAATTTGCATAAGTTGTTGAAGTAATACTTGTTTGTTAATTTTGTAAAAGAAGTCATCATCATCATCATATCAGCCGATGGACGTCCACTGCAGGACATAGGTCTTTTGTAGGGACTTCCAAACATCACGATACTGAGCCATCTGCATCCAGCGAATCCCTGCGACTCGCTTGATGTCGTCAGTCCACCTGGTGGGGGGTCAGCCAACACTGCGCTTACTAGTGCGGGGTCGCCATTCCAGCACTTTGGGACCCCAACGTCCATCGGCCCTTCGAACCATGTGCGACGTGTAAAAGAAGTAACTAATTGTAATGTTTTGAGAGCAAATAAATTACCTAATTCTGATCTGATATTAGGATATAAACAATGATTAAATTATATAAAATAGATAATTTCATTGAAGACCGTTAATTAAGAAGTAGAAGAAGAAATGCATGTCATACCAATTATAAATAGAGCTTCGACAACGACGTCGCTGGTTACGCTAATTCTCGGGTGGCCTTGATCAACAAAACTGGCGTTATAAGGTACCACAACAGCAACGTAAAACGTAGCGATGAGGATCAGCCAGTCCCAGAAGGTTTTAAATACACCATAATGTGATATGATGAATCTTGACTTTTTTATTGCCGACGTTTTGTATTCAGGCAGCGGAGGATCGGATGAGTGTAGAAGATTCTATAATGATACAAGCGTTGTAATCACAAGAAATTAAATTATGTAATCAAATAACGATTGAAATGCGACGATTGATACGTTGTATTACATTGCGATCGTCTATTGTTACCTTACTAACATTGTTGAGTTTTAATTTACTCTTCGTCTTATCTGGCTTATAATGTCCTGAAAGCTGGTAAAGAACTGCCCTGGAGCGCCGTCTGCCCATGTTGGCGGGCGAGGGCGCTTCGGGATCCAGATTGCCATTCGGGTCTGGAAGTAGGCAACTAGATTCAGCTCGGAACCGGGCGCCCAAGAGTGCCGCTGCGGGTACAAATGGGGATAACGCTAGAGTGACCACGCCAGCCGAAGGCCGCACCGCGGCTCCTGTACGCATAAACCACCCTGTTACAATTTCACTCGTGCCTTCAAACGGCTCTCATACGCGATGCTTGTCGACTTACGGTGGTTCCCACTATGTCGGAGCAGTAAAATTTACCGTTGGACGACACGACTGTCGTCCAACAGCGACGACAGTCGACAAACAGACGACTCTCTAGCTGTTCTCACTATAACAATTTTTACGGATGTACGACACCGATATTTACCGTCGAACGATTATCGAGACTAGGTGTTCCTATTGGATCAGCCCGATATTATTGGTTCTGCATTCCCACTGCATCGCTGTCTCGGTTTTAAACGGTATACCGTCTCTGTTTATCGTGATGATCTTTTAACGTTACACGACAGTCGAGCAAGCAGTTCACATTACCACGATAATCTGTCGTTACATGTGTTATGGATGACAGTTGGTCTTACCGTCCTTTAAGCGAACACCTCTTTTTAAATACACAAGATATAATAAAATCCGACATAATGGGAACGCAGCCTTACATGAACCGTGAAGTGTAGTAGGTACTCATTTCCATCTGCGTAATTAAAAAATAAACGAAGTTGGAAGGATCAAAGCGATTGCGATTCAATGTAGCAATTGCGCTCGTGAAAAGCATAGCGTATGATAGCACTCATGTTTTATTTGCTAAATCAGGTCCTACTAATGAAAAAGTATTGCGTACAAGATTTCCTGTGAGCGAGGAGAATTCTTAATTAATTAAGAAACGAGAAATGTTCAATGGTCATGCGGGGATAATCGCAATGAATATTCGTGAAAAGAAATGTTTTCGAATTCGCTTCGTGAAAAAAAAAGAAAATGCATGTGACTAAGGAAAAAACATGTAATGAATTGCAGAAATCTTGTACGAATATAACATAAAGAAATATAAAATTTATAAAGGGACAACAAATATGAGTAAAAAGGTAGCAAAACCAATTAGATTTGTTGTCACTTACAATAAAATTGCCATCGAAGCATATACTAAGCAAAAAAGATCATAAGAACAAAAATAGATTACCATCCGTTAAATTCACACTAATCCGATTTGAAATAACGTATACTTTTGTTAAATAATAATATTTATGATTAAAATTATTCAAATTAAATAACGATTGCAAGTAATATTAACTATGGCTTAAATTATAAAACCTACTATGTCAAAAACATGAAACAATCCAAATGGAGATATACATAAAATCATGCATTCAAGTAGATCTACTTGGGTACAGTAAAATCATGTAAGTATTTGTAATAATGTGTTGAAAATATGAATTGATTTGTATGAGAAATGAGTAACAATTTGAAAAATAAATTGCATGTCATATGACGGGAAGAACAGTGCAACTTATGCTTTGGAATAACATTTTTTGCACAATGTGTATGGACTACTTATAGGTACTTACAAAATTCAAATAAATAAAGCTTTATATTTGAAGAAGGATAAGGGAAATTAACAATATAATAAAACTTCTAGAAGCTGAACAGGTACCTACTACAAATTTAATGTAATGTTATATTTTGTTGGTAAAATACAGGGTGGTTTTTAAATTAGGTGCACATAAAACAGATTATTCTAAAATATAGTAACTGACAATTTATTTCAACTAACCTCGATATGTTTTATATTTTTGCTATTTAAAATATTATTATGATGTCTAAGTGTTTACTAAAGAGTAATAACATAAAATATTCATTTCTATCAGTGAAGTAAATGTGTACGTAAAAGTTCAGTAGAAAACAGCTTAGAATATACACATTACAAAGTGAAGAGAAAAGAGAAATGTGGACTAAAACAACTTAAGACAACTACTTTTCGCTACACAAACTCGTCTAGTTGAAACAACATTTAATATTCATCACTGAATAGAATTCTAGTAAACACTTCAAACTTTACCGTGCCATGATGCGCGTAACTCGCTACGGCGAACTGGGACAATGGGGACTATGGCAATCGATCTTATGATATCTATGGGACTAGATCACTAGAGCACTGAACTCAGTACACGTTATTACAATAAAATAAACCGAAAAAACTCCGTGAATGAGGGCCCTCTGAAGAGGGCTCCAAAAGTTCTTAATTTGATTCAATTTACATTTTTTCTTACAAAAAATTTAGCCTCGCCTTTTCGAAGCACTTACCGCTGTCGAACTCCTCATTAGTGTTCATGGCGGCCATCTTGGTGTTGGTGATATCCTTGAACGAGGCGAGGAACAAAACCACTTCTCGTTTTTCATTTTTAATTGGGACAATATCGAGCAAGCACCAGAACGGCGTACCTGCAAAAAATATAACCTCATTGTAATTACAGTATTATAGGTACCAGGTGTAGTAATGAATAACGCCTATGACATATCTCGTGAAAGAAATAGACAAATTTCAACCAATGGCGGCGAAACCAGAAATACCGCTATCTGTTTAATTGCGAAAAACGAAACGAAATAAGATGGTATAATGTTTTAACTGACTAAACCTGGCCTCGCTCGGTGATATACTTTTATACCCTTACACGAACGGTAATTTGACAATATCCGGTAGACGTCAACATGGGTACATCTGGCAGCTATCTTGGAATCTCTTTGGTATGGACTGCATCCATAGTCCTTGTTTACTTATTACTCAATTACTGCCTTCTACAGTCTATTTATCTGCATGTATACTATAGATGAGACTGGGATAACCTGCCGCCATTGTCTATTTCTCTTCACTTGATCGCATGTTAGTATGCGACCAGGAGATGTCCCAGCCCCATGTCTTTCGTCCCGGTAACGGTATTTCCGGTTACGCCGCCATTGATAGAACTTTGATAATTTCTCTTGATGAGATTATGTCATTGGTCGCATGTTAGCGCTATTGAACACGACAAAGTGGTAGGTCTCTCTGTCTCTCGTTCTCTTTCAATAAACAGCTTATTATTCATTAAAGTACGTTGAAATAGCGTTTTCAAGGATTCGGTTTTCATTAACATTTCATTAAAATAAATCGCTTTAAATGAGTGGCGACAAGCGACAAGCAGCTGTGTTTGTAAAAGTTTAATACGGTCGGACGCAATCGTAAAGTTGTTATTGGTTTTTGTTTACGAATGAGACTTAGAACTACTGCTGGAAAGCTTTAATGGAAACAATATTTGTATTTACTCCAGTGTAACTTGAGTACCTAATCGTGATGATGAAATATTGTCTGGAGTATTTATTCGGATAATGTCTATTGCCTTTTTTAACTATTTTAAAAACGTTGTCTGTTTTTTTTGGAGTTTACTCCTTAAGAATCAATTTTTTTAATATAGCCCCCGGTATGAAAAAAAAATGGACAGAAAAATTTGATGAACGAATGACAGCGTTACTTTTTTGTGCGCAACCTATTCTTTCAGTTTTCGTTTATGTAAGTCCTCGAGATATCGTAAACAATACGAACTGTGTACTGTAAAGTTCCATACAAAATGTAAGATGTTAATTACCTAATGTTATACACAGAGTAACCAGAGTGGGTCTTTACAAGCAACGTACTGAAGCCGGTGAAATCCATTAAAAAAAAACAAACGTCACGCGTTTCATTGACAACCGCATATACAAACTTTTTAAAATGTAACACTAACAATAATTACGTAAATTAATATAATATTCAATAATACCAATAAAAAATACTCAATCTTATTTCCTATAGTCGTTTCAACGATATCAAAACACAAACAAGCTTTTTTAAAATTTTTGTCTGTTTGTCTGTCTGTTGTCCAGGCTAATCTTTGGAATGGCAGAACTGATTTTAATGGGACTTTCACTGCAAGATGCAGGAGGTTTTGAGCAACATAAAGACTAGGTACTTGTACCCGAAAAATCCATAATTCCCGTGGGATTCACGAAAAACTGAATTTCACGTTAACGAAGTCGCGTGTGATTCTAGCTTTCTATGATAAAATTATGTACCTTCTTCTTAATTATATTAGATGCTTAAGTTTCCAACAAGTTAATTAATTAAAACATCAATACTGTAATTTTCAAAGAGAAAGTGGCTCCAACAAAGTATGAACATAGTTGCAAAGTTGATATGAAATGAAAAATGTTTTCCATTCTTTTACGGGCTCATTTTAGAAAACAGTTTGATACGGGACTAGGAAACTCTCAAACAACTTTATATATAATTTTGCTGTGGTTGAGGGTAACCACATTATTTTGAAAACCTCAGGATATATCTTTTTTAACTTTAAATAATCAACCAGTGAAAATTAAAACATAACGTTATTCGTAGGTACCTAATGCTTTAATTTTATTTATTAAAGGCAAGCTTATAGATAAGTCGTAATAGATGAATATATAAACGACAAAAAAAACTTGGAAACGAAATGTATTACATGACTGGCTACTTATACACCTATTGTTAAATTGTGATAAACTAAAAAAGAAAAAAACCTGGCTGAGTTTGTTGTGGGCTTTTTTCGGACCAAGGCGCGTTTGGAACCCTCGTAAATTTAATTTTATGTTTTCGAATAATTATTACCATTATCTTATCTTAATTTATATAAATCTCGTGTCACAATGTTTGTCCTCAATGGACTCCTAAACCACTTAACCGATTATAATAAAATTCGCACACCATGTGCAGTTCGATCCAACTTGAGAGATAGGATAGTTTAAATCTCAAATTAAAGTTGCAATTTTATAGGGTAGGGGTAGGGTACGGGTAGGGTAGGGGTAGGGTAGGGTAGGGGTAGGGTAGGGTAGGGGTAGGGTAGGGTAGTGGTAGGTTTATGGTATAGGGATAGGGTAGGGTATCGGTAGGGTAGTTGTAGGGTAGGGTAGGGTAGGGGTAGGGGTAGGAGTAGGGTAGTGTAAGGTAGGGATAGGGAAGAAGTAAATAAATTAATAAGTCAAAGCGAAGCTTGAGCTTAATATTAATAAAAACCTTTCGAAAGTGCTTGTAAACTAATTGAAATAAATGTATATTGACTATTTCTTCTATAACTTCTACTTATAAAACCAAGCTAAAAGCTGAGCAATCCAACTTTTGAATACAGAATAGTACCTTTTCTTAATCGACACTGGCCATGTAAGTAATTTTAAAAAGTAGTAGTAAAGATTAAAGATTCTAAAAATCAACTTAAGAATAAATTCCCTCCTTTATGAAATGGATTAAGATTTAAGCCAAACTGTGACTTAGAAAGATACCTTTTAAGCCTGAAGTCGGAATTAAGTCTTCAGTTCAACGATAATAATTCGTAATCGTATTAAAATAAAAAAACCTGTGAAACAAATTATAAATATATACAATTTTATTTTCAATACAAGCATTGTACAGAGCCATCGGCACCGGAGTTTTAAATTTCTTTAATAATAATTATGCTTAAGGATTGAATTGTTGGAAATTCAAAATTCATTATTTGTTTTTTCAGTTAAGTTGGACTAAATTTAAAATATAGCGTCATCATGGCATTACTAGTTATCTGAACTGGAGAGAAACGAGGAATATTTTTGCATATCTACATCGCAATTTTAATTATGATAAATTTTGTTCGTTACCTTACTTGATTATTCAACTGTCTAAAAAATAGACAGAATTGAATGTTCAATTATATTTTACTTTATATTAAGCTCGATATACATCACACAACCATTTCTCTTGTCTTGTTAATTGCTAATAAATATTTATACTTTAGTTAATAAACTGAAAATTAAAAGGTCTCACTAAATGTGTTATTATCCTAGCATCTCCCTTCTGTATACCTCCCCTTTTGTTTTGTTTTGTTTACATTGAGGATTCGATTATCTTCTTACTTCTTTATCAGATTTGTACATCGAGGATCGATCGAGGATTTATTATGACTATCAATACTCTGCATTGTCAAACAATAATTTAATTCAACATAATGGAATTGACTTAATAAATCTTTTAGTTCATTCATACAGGCAGTGCTGAGAAGTCGGGAAAAGAAAAGACAAAAACAAAGTATACTTACTCCAGAAATGTTAGAAAACATAATGTTCATTTATCTTAAACATTTTAATGTTTCTAGAGTCAGAAAGGATTTTTCGCTTTCGAGCATTTAAATTAAATCATAGTTGTAAAAAAAAAAACATACATTTCCAAATTAATTCTATACTATCCATCTTTAAGTACTAATATTATAAAGATAAAAGATTTGATTGTTTGTTTGTTTGCTCTGCAACTACTGGACCAATTAAAAAAAAATAACCAATACAATCATACATTATTCCTGATGAACATCTTACTAATATTATAAACACGGAAGTTTGTATGGATGTTTGTTTGGATGTTTATCAACTTTAACGCTGCATCTATTAATCCGATTTGGCTGAAATTTAAAATGAAGATAGATAATACCCAGGATTAACAAATGCAAATGTACTCATAAATTTATTCATATCAGTAATTTCTGTTTACACAGCGCTCAACGAAAAGATGTTTTTGTTAAAGTAAGTAAATTGCAGTTAGTTTTTGGAGTTATATACTGACCATTCTGCTACAAATACTTGTATAAAAAAATTTTAGAAAAAATTAAAATAAACTTAAAAAAATATCTTCAGTCCTAGCCGGAAAAAATGCATTTGATGCTCGAATAATACGTAAATTATGGGGACATTTGTAGATTATTTTGATAAAATGTCTCAATAAATTAAGCTGTTTCTGAGAAAATGGGAATCAAATAATCCTCAAAAATCTAAAAGTCTGTAATAATATTATTTCTGAATCCCGCTCAAGCTGGTTAGTAACAACTTTTAATAACCTCGTTATTGATACAAGTTGGGAGGAGGGTAGTTTATCAAAAGTTACCTAACCAGATGTTTTTAATTCTGTTGATTAATTAATAATTATACAACTTAACAGGCACAATTTCCCACAAATTGCGTGTTACATTACCTCATTCCAACGTTCCGAAATTTTAAGTTCCTGGTAACTCAATTAGCTACCAGAATCAAGAATTTTCGTAAATAAAAAAGCTGATTGTCTCATCGAGATGAAGCTACTCACGAAAAATTAACTTGATAATAATCAGTTGCACAAAATTTTCTACAGATCCCTGACCATTTTATTTCTTCGTTGATTCATTTGATAATCCAAATTATATAAAACGTTCTGCTTTGTTATTTTGACAAAATAAAGTAGATCCCCAAAAACGGTAAAGAATTTCGAGACAAAAACAAACTTATATTCCTTTCACTTTGCTCGTAGGTGTAGAAGATAAGATGAAAAGAATAAGTAGGTATACATTACCGTCTACCGTCTCAACGGTCTACACAATAAACGAGCCTATTATTAAACTAAGCGTCCATTTATTTTCATGAAGGCAGTAATTTACCATCTTCATGGAAACGAAACTGTTTATTTTGAGCATCATTTACTTTATTAATTACAGAATGTAAAATTGAAACGATCTGGTACAAATGTTTCAAATGAATTAATGGAAACGTATGAACCAATTCAATAGGAATTTGATAACGTTAATTATAACAGAATTTTGTACACAATTTTTTAATTAGTTCCAGAATAATGTTCGTAGACTAACGTACTCGTATATTACACCTAAAATAAACAATAATTAATAATTAATACGCGTACAACGAATTAAAAGCTTTTACCGAAAACCGCAAAATATAGGTAATCTATTTTATTACAGACATTACTGAATTTTGTAATAGTTTCTGAATCAGTAGATTTTGATCAGATTAGCCAGAGTGTGCACAATTTTTTTTAATGCTGATGGTGCGTTAAGTTGCGTTAACATTGTCATCATCATCATGATTAACAGTCGATGGATCTCCACTGCAGGACATATGACTCTTGCATGGAATTCCAAACCTCCAATCCAACTTTTCAGTTTTCAGTGCATTTTAGAGAAATTAAATATCACGTGTCTCAAACGGTGAAGGAAAAACATCGTGAGGAAACCTGCATACCAGATAATTTTCTTAATTCTCTGCATGTGTAAAGTCTGCTAATCCGTATTGGGCCAGCGTGGTTGACTATTGGTCTAACCCCTCTCATTCTGAAAGGAGAGTCGAGCTCAGCAGTGAGCTGAATATGGGTTGATAATGATGATGATAAAATATGACGAGGATAAGATGGTTCTCTCAAATAATAGTTAGCTACTGCTTCGCTTTACGTGTTCTATGGTAACTGCACCGAGTAAATATCATATAGAGTGAGTCTTCACAACCAGCGTGGTGAAGGCGGTGAAACCCATAAAAAAAAAACAAACGGCACGCGTCTCCATGACGTGCGCATATATAAAGTTTTTTCATGATTTGTATTACAAAATTTAACACTAACAACAATTACGTAAGTTAATTTAGTAATCAATATTTACGAATAAAAAATACTCTATCTTATTTCTTTAGTTTTTGTGAACAGTCTTTAAAATATTTAAAAACATATGACGCCATTTTTCCTGAATAATATTGAAACTTACAGATGCGACGCTTCGTGTCGTACTGTCTCGAGAATGTATTATATGTTTTTGAATTTTGTATTTGGCAGGGCTACGACACTGTCGTTCCGTGCGCTCCATCTGCCTATTAATTAATCTGTGGGTAACTACTATAGAAAGTTTTCTCACCATTTTTCTTATAGAATATGAGTTCAAGCTTCAGCTCGTGTTTGGAGTCAAGGGCCGCGTCGATCTCATGGCGGTGCTCCTCCCTCGTATCCGGACCGTGGAGGAACTTGCAGGCGCACCCTTTCTGCATGATATGTGCCCGCGCCCACCCTGTCAGCTCGCAGAACCCATCCGAACAGTAGACGATGGGGTACGATGGGACTTGCGCGTTGCCCAGCACGAAGTTGCTATCTGGAAATAAAATGTTGAATTAATATTTTTATTTTTTTTCACCTAATGGTAAGTGATGATGCAGTCTAAGATGGAAGCGGGCTAACTTGTTAGGAGGAAGATGAAAATCCACACTCCTTTCGGTTTCTACACGACATCGTACCGCAACGCTAAATCGCTTGGCGGTACGTATTTGTCGGTAGGGTGGTAACTAGCCACGGCTGAAGCCTCCCACCAGCCAGACCTGGACCAATTAAGAAAACCTCAATCAGCCCAGCAGGGGATCGAACCCAGGACCTCCGTCTTGTAAATCCACCGCGCCTACCACTGCGCCACGGAGGCAAAAGGCATTTAGTGAGTGAAATTATGCGAGAGGACGTATAGTAATCTTGCAGCATATAATTTAAGGCCCTAAGATGTCAAAAAACTGGCAAAGTATAGAATCCTCCGCTAAATATTGGATTGGATCAAGGATTGAGCCAAAAAATATTGTTCCCAGGTGCCGCTTTAAGTTCTAATTGGGTTAATTTGTAATAGTCATCAAGGTCTTAGAGGAGATGGCAGATGGAGAGTTACTTCATGACAGATATTTGTTCTTTTGGCGATCCACCAATAAAGGATCCTTCTTCAGCATCACATCTCTTGATTTAGTATTAGAACCATAGACGACGATAGAGACCCCTACTCCTAACAAGTTAGTCCGTTTTAATCTTAGATTGCATTGCATTACTTACCATCAGGTGAGATTGTAGTCAAGGGCTAACTTGTACAGAATTAAAAAAAAAATATTGAAAATAAGCCTAACCATAATGCAACACAAACCACAGTTAAGACAATGACTGACAGTATATACTGAATAGTAAATAGTAAACAGCCATAGTCTACACGTTTCCTGAGAAACAAAGCTTAGTTAATGCGGGATAATCAGGACACCATAGTCATTTTAATTAGGTGATTCAGTAAGGTGGAACGTGATATACGCTATGACACCCGAGTAAGCTAAAACGAGCCAATTTAATATCTCGTTATTATGCTAAATGTGGAACCCGCAAACGACCTATCTATGTAATTGTTATTACGAGTATAAGTGAAACATTAGGTGAGATAGGTGGCATTTGATTAACGAAGCTTTACTTTTAGCTAAGCACATTTCATCACAAAACCTCGCATGATACTAATAAGTGGTTTTGGTTGACATTATATACTTAGTTGCATCTATAAATCTATACTATATGTATTTCAATGTGTAAGATATATTCTTAGATAATATTTTGTGATACAGAAAGTTAGTAAGTGCGAATATAATAAGGTCATGAGACCGTTCAAATGAAAAGCTATGTATTATATTGGTAATGGTGGTGGCCCGTGATAGACCAGTGGATATGATCTCTGCCTCCGATTACGGAGGGTGTGGGATCGAATCCGATCCGGGGCATGCACCTCCAACTTTTCAGTTGTGTGCATTTTAAGAAATTAAATATCACGTGTCTCAAAAGGATTAAGGATAAACATCGTGAGGAAACCTGCATACCACAGAAGTATCTTAATTGATGGACTATTGGCCTAACCCCTCTCATTCTGAGAGAGACTCGAGCTCAGTAGTGAGCTGAATATGGGTTGATAACGACGATATTGGTAATCATCAACATCATCATTAACAGCCGATAGACGCCCGCAGCTGGACATAGGCCTCTTGCATGAACTTCCAAGCACAACGGTCTCGAGCCGCCAGCATCCAGCGGCTCCATGCGACCCGCTTGATATCGTCGGTCCACCTAGTGGGGGATCGACCAACACTGCGCTTTCAGCACCTTGCGACCCCAACGTCCATCGGATCTTCAAAGTATGTGGTCTGTCCGTTGCCACTTCAGCTTCGCGACTTGCTGAGCTATGTCAGTGACTTTGGTTCGATCACGCAGAGAAACTCCAAGCATAACTCGCTTGTATCGCTCTCTCCAATATAGTCGCATACTCGCTTGTGCGACTATATTGGTAAACCATTTAGTCATTTAAGTCATTTATTTAAGTATGAATATTTTATAGTTGCACCATACTTAACAGTAGGAGCAAAATCAGATTTTAATAAATCAGACCATATTACCAAAAAAACTAATAAATTGGAAGGAAGTGGTATGATGTGATGTGAAGGAGGTTTAACATTTACATGTTTTTTGAACATTCAGATCAAGATTTCTCGATATGTAGAGTATAACCAAAGAGCAAAAACCCGATTAGTGACTACATTGTATATTTAACGCTTTTCTCTTACATGTAAGTAATTACATTTTAGTTAGATAATATGCATTATTCATGCTGATAAAACTAAGTTTTGTGGATACCTCGACCCTTTTTGGTGTTTTAACTGAAAGGGTTTTATGTATAAAGGAACGTGGTTTAACAGAGCAAAGGGTATGGTAAATTGTGATTATACAGTTTATAATATGAATATAGAAGTAGCCTCTTTTATAATTTATTTGGGAGTAACTAACTTGGGAGTATCATCCACAGGTATTTGAGTAGCATCCACGAATGTTAAAGTCCAAAGGCTCCAGAGCATAATGCCAGATTTTCATAATGTAAGATTCTTAACGTCAAAAATTTAATGATTATGTAGGTACGATTTTACAGTTGTATGGTGGTAGCAGCTAACATCAGTCCAGGTCCTCAATACTTAAAGTTTAGTTTAACTTGGCAATGTCCATTGTTGAGAGCTACGTAAAAAATAGTTGTTGAAAAAATATATCATCATCATCATCATATTATCAGCCGATGGACATCGACTGCAGGACATAGGCCTTTTTAGGGACTTCCAAACACCACGAACCTGCCCCCTAGCCAAGAGGCATGTCGATTCTTTTTACACGATCGCTAACGCTTCGAAAACTAGAAAAATGTATTAGAATGACAGATTTTGATCACGCGACCTTACGATGCCAAATGTCATTCCCATACATCTTTCTAGTTTTCGAAGCTATAGCGATCGTTGAAAAAGAATCGACGTGCTACTTGGCTAGAGGGGCTGAGCCGTCTGCATCCAGCGAACCGCTGATTCGAAAAATTGTACACTAGTTATAAGAATATACCCAACAAGATTGAAAACTTAAAGGATGCCTGCTTTCACATTGCTGTGGTGGGGATGCCAGATATAAACATTTGATTAATGTTATTATAATAAACTGATGAGTGTATTATAACCCTCATCAGTTATTTAGTCTTTATCTAATATGCAATATGAAACCTCATTTCATGTTTAATCTATATGTATTAAGTTGCCATTGATCTAGGTTTTCTAGATTATGTATGAAAAATGTTCGTTCGTTCGTTATCAACCCATATTCGGCTCACTGTTGTGCTCGAGTCTCCTCTCAGAATGAGAGGGGTTAGGCCATAAGTCCACCAAGCTGGCCCAATGCGGATTGGCAGACTTCACACACGCAGAGAATTAAGAAAATTCTCTGGTATGCTGGTTTCCTCACGATTTTTCCTTCATCGTTTGAGACACGTGATGTTTAATTTCTTAAAATGTACACAACTGAAAAGTTGGAAGTGCTTGCCCGGATCGAATTCGAACCTATAACCTCCGAAATTTGGAGGCAGAGGTCATTATCCACTGGGCTATCACGACTCTCTCATCATCTTATCACATGAATAATAAAAATTTTAATAAAAAAAATACAACCGACTTCAAAACCTAAAAACGTACCTACTAAACTAAAAAGCGAAAAATAACATAATAATATGTTCTACCTGCTGATCAGTATGAAGGCGGTGCTAAGCCGGTGATGTATTAATTCAAGCCATGTGAGAATATCTTATAGATTTGGATTTCGCAGACAGTGTTGTTTCATGTGGTCCTGTCAGAAATGGCTTAAATTAAGACAACACCGGCTAAGCACCGCCTTCATACTGATCAGCAGGTAGAACATATTATTATGTTATTTTTCGCTTTTTAGTTTAGAACCTCCTCCTTTTTGAAGTCGGTTAAAAATGTGTGTGGCCATAACTTAACTAAGCAACCTATTTGCTATGTAATACTTCTAATACAATCTATCATTCTAATAAATAACAGATGAGGGTATATATTTCTAATGCCGGATCTTACACTATTAAAGATTGAACTACAAAGGTTTGAGAAGTCAGGTCGTAATTATTTCGTCTGAAACATCAACTTAACTATTATTATAGGTAAGGTACCTACTATGTCTGTTGCTAACTATAAGATCCCTTGTTTCTATTTACAGAAACAGTTACGAGAAACACAAGTCCCAACAGCTGACTATTAAAGGAAACTCAATTAGACAATTTGACGGGTAGTTTATATTGAATCTTACAGGAAGTTAGCTATTTGTTTCTGAATGAAGTTTTAATGGTATGACAATAACAAAGTTGCAAATTGGCTCGTAAAAGTATTTCGACGCTAATCTTGTTAAGTACTCGTAGAAGAGGTAGGAGGTCATTAACCTCAATATACCCTTCTATGGCGTATTCAGAACTTCAGGGTAAGACAATAGATTCATTAGCCCAGTGGTTTTGAGTTAGATTCTTATATCGGGTGTTGATTTTTTCTTTTTTTTCAAGACTTTTTTTATTCTTTACAAGTTAGCCCTTGACTGCAATCACTCACTCTCACTTGATGGTAAGTGATGATGCAATCACCCGGGGACCAAACCCAGGACCTCCGCCTTGTAAATCCACCACGCATACCACTGGGCCACGGAGGCGGTCAAATATTTATATCTGTATACTAACAAAACTGTAACAGGTCAAATTCTGTACATTAAAGATATTTTGAAAAATTTTATTATACAATTAATACTGAAGCCCAAAATATTTTTTTTTCGTATTCTTGTCTGTCCATCTCAGGCACGAAAGTCGAGTAAGTCGAGAAGTTCGAGTCCTGACTCGAATTCATTACCTCATGGTTCGAAGGATCATAGACTAATCACTGGAGCTACAAGGCAAGTATACTTCATACTACAATTACAAAACAATAAGACTCAAAACATCTTTTCACGTTTTCAGACTATTGTTTCTTTGTGATCCTGAAATCTAAAGAAAATGTGCTATTTTATCTTTTTTTTGTTGATTAAAACACAGCTACACCAACGCTGTGCAATAAAATGTTCATTTAACGTTGAGATAATAATATGAACAGTTATATACAGGATGTTTTATTAAGCTGCGACGATGGAAAGCTGAGAAAAATATAAAATATTTTTCTTAAGGCTAGGTGGCGAGGCGGCGGCGAGGCGAGGCGAGTGCCTAGCACTGCAAGCCTGGCCTTGCAGTGCACGTCTCCCTCCTTATACTCGTAATAAAGGTGATTTCGAGGTTAGACCCACAACGCTGCTCCAATGTAGGTTGGTGGGTTTATGGTGTTAATGTTAAATTCTTTAACGACCACTATCAGATAATAATTTCAGGGACCGATGGATTAACATGCTTTCCATGGCACGGGGGTTTCTCGACCACAAACTTCAGGTTGGCAATTTTTACTGATTGTTTAGATTTCTCCTAAAAATAGCTCAGTACCTATAACATATCCCAACCCAGGACTCGAACTCAGGACCTCGTGATCCGTAACTTCGTAGACTAACCACTAAAACAGGCAGTATTTACCAAATTAGACATTTCTAAAGCTTTTTTAAATAAATCAAAAGACTGTACATTAAAAATATCTGTTTCGTTCAAAAACGGGTGAATCGCTGCTAGTATCCATATGGTAGTGACTCTTTGCACGTAAACCGTACGAATTGGTTTATTTTAATTCGTACAGTTAGTTGAAAAAAAACTTAAAACAAAAATTAAGAAAAATAATAGTCCAACATTATATCTGTATGAATAATTATATATACGTACAGTTTACGTACGACTAGCTTCTTCCTATAAATACGTTATACATACATGTAGGCGCATAATATTTATAAAAGGCATAATAAAGTTATAGGTTCATTACGGCGTTTTCCTCGTACGTACAATGTTGTGAAAGTGAGGCAATGAGGCTTTATGAAACGCGTTATATTTTATACGTTCAAATGCGCTAACAAAATTGCACTCTGCCGTGGAAAATTACAAAGCAGGGAAGATTACAGTGATGGTAATCGCTGGCCTATTTCGTTGAAAATTTATGAGATGCATGACGTTTTATGCGACAATATTACACTAACAGTGTTGCGAATTTAAAAGTCAGTGTTTGTTGCATGGCTAAGTCTGCATTAGCTTATTTTAGAATAAGTACATAGTAAATATTTAACAGAAATACGTAATCTTCGAGAGGCGATGAGAGAATAGTTATCGACGTCAGCGATGTCAATTAGGTATATGAAAGTTAGCATCTCAGCAAGAAGCTTCAATGACTTTGTACTAATACCGTCGTAAGTTTGTGTGTAAAACTGAACGACAGTAAAACATATTTTGAACTGTACTCCGTACTGTTAAATTTCTGAAAGAAGCTTCAATTACTTACTTTGGTTGTAATAACACAGTCCTGTCGTGCGTAGGTGAGTAATAATTAAAGAGCGCCAATAAATCAGATTTTTCTTTTATTTATTATTCTTTACAAGTTAACCCTTGACTACAATCTCACCGGATGGTAAGTGATGATGCAATCTAAGATGGAAGCGGGCTAACTTGTTCGTCTTTTTCGGTAGGGTGGTAACTAGCCACGGCCGAAGCCTCCCACCAGCCAGACCTGGACCAATTAAGAAAACCCCAATCGGCCCAGTCGGGGATCGAACCCAGGACCTCCGTCTTGTAAATATATCCTCCGTCTTGTCAACGTAAATATATTTTGAACCAAACACCGTACCTTTACAACTAAAGCCAAGCCTTTTTCATGAAAAACGCTAACCCTCAGTTGTTCCTATTAAGTATGAATTCGACACCATTGTTATTTCATGTCGAATATTAAATTATCTTAGTGGTAAAGTCAATTCCATAACCTAATTAAGCTTTGTTAATTCAAAATGTACAAGTTACAAGTATATACAAGTAAATGTGTATCCCGGACCCGGGGCAGGTTTACATTGGCATCACATAGCTAAAACATGTACTTGAGACTTGGATAAACTAAATAAGTAGATACAAGTTGTTTCATGTGAAACTTCATGAAACTTCAAAAGAGGTTGCGGTTAAACACAGGTGTCTAATGAACGTTAGACAAGTTTATGCCCTTATTTGCACAAGAGTTTTTTAACCGACGTTAAAAAAGCGTTCAAATACAACAAATGAATTCCCACTTATATGTTCATACGACAGCGTTTTTAAAACACAGCGCTTTTTTACGAGCAGTCTTTCATTTTAAATTTTACGCGTTGGAAATAGATCTTCATTTCACTTCACTTCATACTATATTTGAACGCTTTTTTAGTGTCTGTTAAAAACTCTAGTGCGAATGAGGGCTTAGACAAGCTTAACCTCCCATTCGCACGACATTTTTTTCTAACAGACGTTAAAAATGCGTTTAAAGTATCAAGTTAAAATAGCGTTGTGTTTTAAAAACGCTGTCGTGTGAACAGATACTTGGAAATGCATTTGTTGTATTTGAACGCTTTTTTTAATGTCCGTTTAAAAAACTCTCGTGCGAATGAGGGCTGTGTTTACTCGTTTTACTGATGTGATGAGGTTGCACTGTAGTGCTAATTCTGTAATTCAACACTGTGTGCTTCGAACTCGTCTCTTTGTCTCTCTTTCTATAATATACTAGAAGACTAATCCGCGTTGTCACCCACGTGGTTCCCGTTCCAATAGGAACACGGCGATAAAATATAGCCTATATCCTTCCTCGATAAATGGACTATCTAACACTGAAAGAATTTTTCAAAACTGACCAGTCGTTCCTGAGATTAGCGCGTTCAATCAAACAAACAATCATACAAACTCTTAAGCTTTATAATATTAGTATTATAGATAGTATCGCATTAGTTAGAGAGAGGGAGAGACGAATTCACATTTCACACTATCCGGCTATAAAAGCATCGTTACGAATAAGCGATACTGGTCTTGACTATAAACAGTTTAACCAGTAATGGGGTTAAAAAAGAAACTAAATACACCGATTTTCTCGCGGACGAAGTCGCAGACGTTGCTAGTGTACAATAAGTTAAGAGAAACCAAACAGCTAACTCAAATACATTACAAGTGACAACACACAAAGTTAACTAATATAATTAAATCGTAACTTTGTTATAAATATTAATTCCCCACAGACTATAACACGTCCTTTAACGTGATAATTAATGTAAAGACTATTTTCACTACATAGGAATTGTGCTATTATTTCAAAAGTCGATTTTAATATTAAAAAAAAATTCTACCGTACCTATCGACAAGGAAATACTAAGTTTACCCCCAAAATGTTAATTATATCAATATAAATACATATTAATATAAAATTACTTGATTAAAAATGAAAAATAATTACAAATATATGTATTAAGGTAGGTAAAAATAATTAGGTTACGTTGGGTTAGGTTTTTCTCAGCGACAATAAAAAAAACAAAAAGTTAGATTAGGTTATGCTAATGCAAGTTTCTTCGATAAGAATTTAATCTCATGATTATAAAATCATTATTACCTCCACAGGGGTAATTATTTCCAGATAAGGAATCATGATGCCTAGACTCTAAATAATCTTTCAATGCTGACGGGAACGTGGTTTTATGCCATCTGGCAATATATTTTTCAACAGTATTTTATTTTTGCCCAAATGTTTTTTTAGTACACAAAAAAATAGCAAAAAGGTTGAGTAAATACAGCCTGCGAATAAACTTGAAAATAAATCTGTGTGTATAAAGATCACGTTTGAGTCATTTGTCATGAAGTTCACACAGATAAAGGAATGTCCTTTGAGTTTAGATTTATTATTTGAAAAGAAAAAAAAACTATTATACCGAAAAATAATGCATTGTGAAAGTAATTTATTACTGTGTTGTAGACATAATAAACATTAGCTTACTTAGATTTATTAGGGTTTTGATAACATAAAGAAAACACACTGCTTGCACAATACAGACGTTTATACATATCATACTAATAATATAAAGGTGAAAGTTTGTCTGCAAGTGTGTGTGTATGTGTGTGTGTGTGTATGTTTGTTCCTCCTTTGCGCTGCTTACTGAAGTGATTTGGCTTATATTCGGAATGGAAATAGATTTTTCACTACTCTTGCTCAAAAACACTGTCATATTACCACTCCACAGCGGGGCTAAACAAGCATATTAGCATCTAGGGGCTAAAGTAATTTTGTTTTTTCAATTCTTGTACGAGTACTAGCCTACTATAAAACGGAGGAGGTTTTATTCGAAAATTTAATCATTATAGGTAAGGCTCTGATTGTTTTGAAAAATAAATAAAAAACTTTAAATTGAAAATAAATGCAGCGTTCTTATCTGTGGAATGCGTTCATTTTTTTATTTAATTTTTATTGAAGACATGGGACATCCTTTACGGTGAAATACCTTTGCCTTTTTTTCATGTGAAAAAAATAAGATTAAAAAGCGAGAATTTAAAAAACAAATAATACACACTTGATTTATTTCAGAAAATAATTGTAAATTTGTGACCGTAACTTTCATATATTTCAACATTATTTTTTATTGGTGTCTTCATCTACTGAGAATGGTGATCCTAATTTGGAGGAAATTTTCAATTTGTTACCATCAAAGTCCAGACGCATTAACTTAAATACTTACCTACGAAAAATTTAATAAGTGAAGAAAACAACAACAAATGGATTCACTTACGAAAGGAGTTTTTTAAACTATTATATCCCACGTTTACGTCATAAACCTACTCGTTATTCATCTTCACAGTAGTCGGAAATTATGTTACCGGGTAAAAGCATCTCCCATAATATCCAAAATTGTAGACTTTGTACATTTAATTTTCAATTAAATAAATCATTGAATATTGAACTAAACTATTTTATTTTCTCGCAATCGTAGTGAAAAGCAGAGTGTTAACACGCGGGGCTAAACCCATTATATACTCGGTTTCTATTTAGGCGGCCCTCGACTTACGTTTCAGGCCCTAAAAATACCTCGTATATAATGGGTCTTTTTAGCCCCTTGTATACAATCTACTATTACTCTGGATTAATACATAGGCTACTTTTCATCCCGGACAAATACATGGTTATATATACATGGATATAACGTTTTGCTTATTGTGTACGTATCTTACAATAACGCAGGCATTTACTAGTGAGGAATATTAGTTTTTATGGTTATTGTAAATAAAATATTACGTAAAAACGATAATTGAGATTTTAATTTTTTATTACATTACTAGTAGTAATGTAATAAAAATATAAAGGAGGAACAAACATACTTACACACTTACTTACAAACATTCGCCTGTATAATATTATTGTAGTAGCGAGTAATAAATGCACTTCAGTAATTCCATTTCATCTACGTAGGTGTAGTTGATCATTTGCACAACAATGGTCAACCGCTTACATGCCTCCGAACAATTCATGTTTTGTATAATGGTAAACCAAAATTTACTGTTTTTATGTAGTACTTTATGAATTGCTATATTTTATTTGAACAAATTTTATAAAAAAACATGTAAAGTTCTCTATATGAAAAACTTTTTGAATCATACCATATGAAAACTGTTATTATGTGGTATTTTATTAATTCCTAGTCGTATATTTGAACAAAATTTGTTAATATATTATAATTTATTTATTTTTTATCATCCGCAAAAAGCCGACGAACCCATGCGCAACGCTAAGTAACGCCTACTTCTATTCAATATCCAAAATATAACTTTTTAAGTCATACCATTTTAAATTTATTAAGAACTTAATAACACTTCATAGAACTTAATAACACTTCAACTTACGAACACTAGTTTTACCTTATATGTATTAATAACATATATTTAAATTACATAAAAAATTAAAACCCGACTATATAACAGTCATCATTATCAACTCGGCTCACTGCTGAGTTCGAGTCTCCTCTCAAAATGAGAGGGGTTAGGACAAAAGGTCCATCATGCTAGCCCAATTGGCAGACTTCACACGCACAGAAATAAGAAACTTCTCAAGTATGCAGGTTTCCTCACGATGTTTAAGACACGTGATATTTAATTTCATAAAATGCACATAACTGAAAAGTTGAAGGTGCATGCCCCGGACCGGATTCGAACATACACCCTCCGGAATCGGAAGCATAGGTCATATACACTGGGCTATCACGGTTCTATATAATAGTAAAATAAATAAAAAGGTGTATTCAAAACATAAACAGAAGATGTAAATAAAAAACTGCATCGTACATGATTACAGCAAAAATGACTTGCAAATTTTGGCTTCGCACATCAGAAGTGTCATAGGTACAGTTTCTTTGTGTCCTGATTACCTAAAACACCAGCAGCATATTTCCAAGCTTCGTAAATAGTTGATTGTACCGAAGAACGAAAAGCTGCAATAAGCCTTGCAGAGCAAAATTTTGTTGTGCTTTGTTGTTTACCTACTAAGTTGCGAAGTCGCGTTGCTATATATTTTTATATTTTTGTGATCTGACCCTTGTAAACTATTATGTATTCTGTGGCTAAATATTTAAAGTTCTGTGCCTAAATATTTAAATTCATCTGTACCTAAATTCTATGTGGTATGCCTAATTCTGTGCCTAAATATTTTCTAATGAAAAAGCAATATTCAGTTCTCAAACGTAGGTTGATCATTTTTTTATATTTTAGATGAGGGATTTAATTATGCGGGTAATAAGTGTATAAGTATATTAATGTTCAATAAGAGGATACCTACATTGCTTTAATAACAGAAGTTGTAAGTAGAATACTTTGCTACAAAGTTCGTAGTCAACATTATGTTCGTAACTTGGGTCGAATACTGTGAGTATTTCACGTATTTCGAATGAAGAATATTACGTACGATGAGCTGGGAGAAAACTATCGGATACCCAATTAGAGAATAAGGGTATTGTGGCATATAGATAGGTGAAAACTATTGAATCCAACTAGCCTGAAATTTTATCGTTAAATAGTATTTCAACAAAAGTTTTTAATAAGCTAAAGCTTTTTCATCCTTTAATAAAAATACTAATCTATGAACTTATGAATAGTATACTTACATTTCTTTACAAAATCCAACTTTTCCACTAACAAAGCACTGAAAGCACTTCAAAGCTTTCCTATCAAGCAGAATGTTGGGATCATATTACAAAGGTATATTGCAAGTTGCGAACTTTGTGTCGAGTCCTACTTAGTGACTTGGCACATTTTAGTACAACGGGAACGGGAGCTTCAGCAAAGATTTACCGTCAAACGTTTCCCGTAAAATGTCCCGTGGAAATTGACTATCGAAATGGGTCAACAAACTGTCATGCCCCTACCAGATTCGCGCTTCTGCTTCGTCATTTCCCCTTCAGACGAAATCACAATCAAATGTTAAATTATTATAAAAAGCTAATGAATCTGTTAATTATTATTAGTCACAAATTGGGAGCGTCATCCGAGTAGGTAGTTATGATAATAAGCTAAAATATATGTAATACTTATAGTGATTAAGAAAAAAATATTATTTTAAAAACAAAAAACCCGACTGCTTAAGCGTAATGAACTAAAAAGAGAAAAACAAGTATCACAATATCTATACTAATCTATACTAATATTATAAAGCTGAGAAGTTTGTTTGTTTGTTTGTTTGATTGAACGCGCTAATCTCTGGAACTACTGGTCCGATTTAAAAAATTCTTTCAGTGTTAGATAGCCTATTTATCGAGGAAGGCTATAGGCTATATATTATCTCCGTATTCCTACGGGAACGGGAACCACGCGGGTGAAACCGCGCGGCGTTAGCTAGTTATCTATAAAGTTCTGACTAAATTCTTTATGTTGTCGCATGCGGTGACAAACATTGGTATTTCATTCTTTGCCCGTATAAAGTATTATTTGTCTGCCTGCCGCCTGCAGCACCACTTTATATAGATATTGTGATACTTGTTTTTCTTTTTCAGTTCAATACGCTTAAGCAGTCGGGTTTTTTGTTTTAATAATATTTTATTTTCGAACTTTTTAGTTTCTATAAGACAGATATTTTATTTTAAATATAACTAAGTACAGACAATGTCATTCGTGACTTGAATACATTCTAGTTAGTAAATTGTACTTAGATGTCATAATTGGTACGCTTTTTGATAATTTGTGTTAAAACAGTAATACATACATAATATAATTGGATAGATTTTTGAAATGGTCTTTTTAGACTTTAAATTATGGTTAGAAAAAGGTAAAAAAAACTTACCGACCCCCACCCTTTTCCCACTTACAGGCGCCATATCGAAAATGTATATAGCCTATGTCACTACCACAATTTTGACGAACTCAATGACACTTCGTATGTCAAAAACGGTGCAGCCGTTTGGGCTGTAGGCCGTGCCAAAGAAATGGACACACATACACACACATACATACATACGCTCGAAAAACATTACCCTCCTTTTTACGCAGTCGGGTAAAAAGTAATCAGTGAACAAAAATTACCTATGACAGTGCCGACATTGACATCAATACCACCACTCAGACCACTATAAAACCCTACTAACCTTCACTAATCTGCGATACTAAATAGGTACCTAATCTTCACCTGAGTGAGTTAAGACCCAAAATTCTGATTGTTAAATCTCCGATTAACCCTCGATGGGAAATCATCCTAAACAAATGACGTTAATCCTACCTTAACAGATTACCCAGCTCAGGTGGCTGGCGTTATCTTTATAAATGGATAGTCTCCGATCCTCAAAGTACCGGGGGTAATAATTAGGTAGCATGAGATCATAAATTTTGTTCTTTGTGATTAGTACAGTAAAAGCTCATTATTCGCGGGGGATACGTTCTCTAAATGTGCCGCGAATTCAGAAACCGTGAGAATGGAATGGTATTTTATATGGGATTTTAAGGGATTGGTTCTTAGGTGATAAAATAAAGTTATTGATTAACATATACAATATAATACAATACAATGACAATCTTCAGTCTTAGACAATGGTTTGAAGATTGAATTTTTTCTTGCTTGACATTTTTTAAAAGCTTCATTCAGAGTGATTTTAAGCAGTGGTATTCTTAAACCATACATTTGCAATTTCGGCAATAGGTATTTGCAAGTTAAAGTTTAAATTTGCAGATTTTACGTCAGTTTCGTCAGTCAGATCCGCAAATAACGAAATATTTAGCTGCGAATAAAGGTATTGGGACGCAGTTTTTTAATCCGCGAATAGTGAAAACGCGAAGGAAGCGTGAATAAGGAGTTTTTACTGTAAATCAGGATTCAAGAGCAGAAGACATACAGGGCACAGATTTATTCCTGATTTTTAGACTAAAACTATATTAAAAATGCATAATTATAATAATCATTATTTTTTAATTTTAGAGCTCTCGAATCTATATTTATCTATACTTAATACAATAAAGCTGAAGAGTTTGTTTGAACGCGTTAATCTAGGGAACTACTGGTCCCATTTGAAAAATTATTTCAGTGTTAGATAGCCCATTTATCGAGGAAGGTTATATATAGGCTATATTTTATCCCCGTATTCCAACGCGAACGAGAACCATGCGGGTGAAACCACGCGGTGTCTACTAGTACAATATATAAAAGAAAGTTGTGTTAGTTACACTGTACCTATATAACTCAAGAACGGCTGGACTGATTTAGCTGAAAATTGGTGGAGATGTAGCTTAGAACCAGGAGACGTACCTAAGATACTTAGGGGTAGAAATTCATGCGGACGAAGTCACGGGTGTCCGCTAGTATAAAATAAAAATCTCGTGTCATCGTGATACTCGTAGTGGTCGCATTCCTCTGACACGGTTATTGATTTTTTTGTTGTAATAATTATTCCACTCTCGTGTTCTAAAGAGCACGATAACTGTTTTCTCTTGTAGAGAGAGGCCTATTTCTACAGTACCTACGCCATTAAACATATGCTGATGATGAATGTATATTTAGACAGCAAAACTGAAATTGTTCATATATTGTTAAATTCAATTATATTAGCCTAAGAAAACCAAACTTTTTGACTAAAAATTTAAACCAAAAAAATTACACGCCTAAATCATCTCATCTGCAGATCATGTTCCTTTAGCAAAAACTCTAAATTGATGAGGGTGAGTGTCCTGGCAGCGAATTCCTCCCTCACCCTTATATGTCTTTTCATCGCAACTCGATCTTTCATTTCATAACATTCTCGAGTCAAATGGTTTGAAATGCTGATAATATTTTATTAGCCAATCTATACTCAATTAGTATCCAACTCGTCCTGTAATTTGTGATTTCGGAACTGTCGATAATAATGATAAGCCACTAAATTTTAAATAACCCAGACTGTCCGAGTGACCTTTAAAGGCCATCCCACGCTAATTAACTAAATTTAAAGCCTGATAGGCCAGTGGATATGACCTCTGCCTCCGATTCCGGAGAGTGTGGGTTCGAATCCGGTCCGGGGCATGCACCTCCAACTTTTCAGTTGTGTGCATTATAAGAAATTAAATATCACGTGTCTCAATCGGTGAAGGAAAACATCGTGAGGAAACCTGCATACCAGAGAATTATCTTAATTCTCTGCGTGTGTGAAGTCTACCAATCCGCATTGGGCCAGCGTGGTGGACTATTAGCCTTACCACTCTCATTCTGAGAGGAGACTCGAGCTCAGCAGTGAGCCGAATATGGGTTGATGACGACGAAAGCCTGATAATAGTGGAAAATGACCATTGATGTTAAGATAGGTAATGACGGTATTATCATCAAAATACATCAAAAAAAAACAGTATCTTTTGTGTTGAAATCACTTAAGTCTAAGTTAAAATGTTTTTAATGATGAAAATTCTATTCTTATTTTTTAAACGTCAAGCTACCACCAGTATAGTATTAAATTTGGAAAATAATATATTTATTATGGTTATGTAAGTAGATAAACCAATTTCTTTAATTTGTTTTTACAAAGCACCTCGACCAACGATCGGCTGGCTGTGTATGAACATTTATATTATAAAATCTATATAGTCAACAACAAAAAATATAAAAAATGCCTATACATTTTTGTCACAAAAGGCAGGGGTTGCTTCTGCCTACAGTTTGGTACCTGGTGCTACAGTAACACCACTATAATGTAAAATTATCTCGCAATTTCACAAAAGACTTTCTCATTTTAAAGAAGCAGACGATCATAAAGTCTGTGTAATAAAATATTTGTATCTTAATCTGAATAGTTAACTCTTCACTGTCTGCAAATTGCGCTCGTTAAGTTTGTTTCCAAACTGCTTTCCTCCGCAAGACATTCAAAATTCCATTATCAACACTTTTCGTTACAGCGCACCGTTTACTTAAAAAGGTATTACGTAAGAAGAAATGAGCATCCATACAGATGTTGAACAGTCTACATGTCATGTATGATGCACGCTTTTCGCTTTGAAGCTAAAAGCTTGAACAATAATGAGAACTGAAAATAAAAGCTGGAATTTTTAAAAATGGGTGCCGCGGTGTTTCCTGTTTTCGAACTTAAAGAAGCAAAAATGAAGTTCTTACTCGTTGATATTATTATATTTTTCTTTTTTATTCGGTTGTAAAGTACCAATTTAGTACTTCATAAAATTACGATCTGGCCTACTTATGTAAATAATTAGTAATTTAACTTTAAGATAAACTTATAATAATTATATTATTATTATACTAAGATGTTTTAAAATACACACAACTGAAAAGTTGGAGGTGCATGCCCCGGATTGGAATCCACACCCTCCGCAATCGGAGGCAGAGGCCATGTCCACTAGGCTATGACGGCTCCTATCGCATCGCATTTTGAGAAATTAAATATCACGTGTCTCAAACGGTGAAAGAAAACATCGTGAGGAAACCTGCATACCAGAGAATTTTCTTAATTCTCTGCGTGTGTGAAGTATGCTAATCCGCATTGGGCCAGCCATAGCGATAGACTAAGGCCTACCCCCTCTCATTCTTAGAGGATACTTGAGCTCAGCAGTGAGCCGAATATGGGTTGATAACGACGATACTAAGATAATGTCCAATAACTTTATAGGTTAGTCTTTCACTAACTATTACTTTAGGTCACTTTGTTGACGTGATCTGCACTTAACACTACACTATCACTAGTCTCTATACACTAACAATTTTTGGTCCGTTTAATTATTATTAATATATAAATTTAAAATAAGAAGCTGGTTTTATTATTTTTTGATTAATTTCAAATTCAATTAACATAATACAATGCTCTATTAGGAAAATTCCAACTGAAAAACTCTAAACTACAAACAAGTCTAGACTGTTTGTTTATGTAAAATGTACACAGATGAAACAAAGAATGAATAAAAGACATTTATTTTATAAATATGTATTTTTCCACTACGTTAACATTAGTTTTTTATTTGCGATTCTTTGTACTCAGTTTACATACGACCACAGCTGACGCGTCGTAGAAAAAAAAAATTTAGCAATAAATAAAAAAATATTTCGTTTCAGTGTTTCATTGTTTAAACAAACTTTTTGATGTTTTCTGGAACAGTTGTTACTAATTTATTTGTACATTTCACGGGCTGCAAATTATATTTAGAAAATGCCTCTTTTGACAGAATCAAGATCGTTTTTAGACAATATTCGGTTACGCGTTTATTTTCAGAAATATTTACAATGGTTCTATTTATGTTTTGGAAAAGTTTTAGTGAAAGCCTTCTCAGATAATTATAAATCAATATAAAACAGGTAACTTTGGATAACGCCGTTGAAATATTCGTATGGCTGCTCCTGAGATTAGCGCAGTCAAACAAATAGACAAACTCAATCTTCAGCTTTGTTTCAATATAAATTATTATTATAGTATTAGTTTGGCTGGTGGGAGGCTTCGGCCGTGGCTAGTTACCACCCTACCGCCAAGCGATTTAGCGTTCCCGGAAACCGAAAGGGGTGTGGAATTTCATCCTACTCCTAAAAAGTTAGCCCGCTTCCATCTTATAAAGAATAAAAAAAAGACATTTACTAAAAAAATAGGTTTTTCTGTTTCAATCATAGTCTAAGACATATTTTCTTCAGCATCTTCAAATTGAAAGGTCATGAGACCCCACGAGAGTTACTTACGTAAAAGTATCTACGGAAAGATCATTGAAATGTTATCGCATCTAAAGATGTGTTTTAAACTTTTTGTCCTTTTGTTCCAAAATAGGCCTTTATTATTTATAACTTATAAATATAAATATAAAGCAAGCAAGCAACTTATAAATATAAAGCAAGTCGATATTATTTTAGAAGATACAAACTGCTCTTTAGAAAATAATTTTCAGAATTTTTGGAACCCGCTTTAATTAGATATTTTTTTTGTTTCGCTCCCTTGTCTAGAAAGTAGACATAGACAATACAGTAAAAGTGTTTAAAACAACCAATGAAAATAACTGGAATTGAATTAATATCCTGTGTAAGCTGTCAATGTCATGTAATATTGTCATATTGTCAATATGACACAAGTTAAAAAGAAACTATAAATCGTAGACAGAGATGCATGAAACAAAACAATTCCATAAATTGCCTTATATACGCCTTAAACGAACGCGGCTACGCGAATAGTGATATTCGCGTAGCCGCGTTCGTTTACACAATCCCTCAAAGTGTGAGTTACGAGCATGTTGCCATGATAAAAATTCTTATTTAATGTTGTCAACTAATGAAAAAAATACATTTTTATTTAATTAATTAAAAAAATGCGGGTTCAATTTTTATTTTATTTTATTACTGCCTGCAGGGTATAGTTTCCAGTGAACTTACTGGCATTTGAGGTAAGCCTTAGAAAGGGTGAATTCAGTCGTAAGGCGACGTATTGTAGGTCGTGTTTCTAGCATTATCCTGCAATATGCTGGTCAACGATGTTGGTGGTTGTGACTCTTAAGCTGTTACTAACTAGACTTACTATACAAAAAATGCTTTTGTTAATTTGGTTGTGATGCCAAATATTTTGTTTCAAGTTACAGTAGTAGATTTAACTCTGTAGATGTAACATCTCACTGGCAGTGAAGAATGAACATAAATCGAGTCTTGGCACACATTGAAAAATAAACTGTGGTGAAGTAAACAGAGCGTTGGATCATATTGTATAACACGAGAATATGAGTATACTCGTATTTGCTCGGGTCCATCTACAGATTACTACGATCTCGATAAAATGTATTTCTCGTTCATGTATGAGTCGTCTATATGAGTTTGTACGGTCTCAGTTGAAATTTCATTTTGGAAAACGCGTGGGAATATTGAGGTGACAACTTTTATAGGCGCGTCGATTTTTGATATGAGTAAGTGGAGCCTTGGCGAGTTGTGTGAGTTTCTGTAACATCTTTCGTTTTGAGTTGTAGAAAACGCGAAGTACAAGGATGAGTTATTTAAAAAAAAGTAAAGAACGTCGTGGTGCCATTATGACGAAGTCGCTAACTTCCGCTAGTCCATAAGGTCATCATCATCATCATCATCAACATTAACAGCCGATGGACGTCCAGTGTTGGACATAGGCCTCTTGCACCGACTTCCAAACAAAACGGTCTCGAGCCGCCAGCATCCAGCAGCTCCCTGCAACCCGCTTGATGTCTTCGGTCCACCTAGTGGGGGGTCGACCAACACTGTGTTTTCCGTACCATTTACACAAAATATTTATACACGTTGGCACTGAACTAAGGTACTAAAAATAGTAGGTACCTACATAAAAAAGGACATTATTTGATTTGGAGATGAATCATATAGATAGGTTTCCATATAAAAAGGCTGTTTATAGACTAATAATTATTATTTATGATTGTATTCTAATTCCACTAACAATTATTATTAAATCAAACGACAGCTAATTCCATGAAAATTTCCCCAGCGCGCTAAATTAATTCATTCGCTATTGTTGGCGTTATCGCATGGTTTTCCACGCACCAATAATTTAATTCTCCCTCAAAGTTATACAATTGCTACACTCAATGACAGATGCTTTTAATTATGCAAAGTACCTAATCTTCCTCTAAAATCACTTCCCGGTCTTCGATTAGGATGAAAGAATTGCATACGCTCTGAGCTATGATGACAATATATGACTAGCTAAGAAACGTCATTAAAAATCCAATATGGCGGCCTCCCCAAGATGGCGGACTGGCTGTTTGAAATCAACATTTGAAACATGATATGGATAGCAAATGAAAGGGTTTGCTGTCAGAAATATGAAAAAATAGTCATGTGACTTAAATTCAATATACCAGACGTCCAAGATGGTGGACAGGTTATTTGAAATGCACCCCCATGATATGGGTATCAAGCGTGTTTTTTAGTTTTTTAAACTATTCATGTTTTTTTATGTTTGACATACTGTCTACAAATAATTCGCTTTTGTCGCAGGCTGTGCTCTCGCAATAAACCTATCTAATAAATTGAATCAATATATCAAGTTTACCCGGTAACCTTTTCTCGCCAAACAAATCTCGCGAATTTTATTAAAAAGATCCACTGGTATTTATTTACCCTCGTTTGGTATAATCTATATTATTCAATCGTATATAGCCTGGAATTTTCTTTTTTAAACAATGCCACGAACGTTAAAATTAAAACAATCAATTAAAAAAAGCAATTTCTGTTTTTGTCAGAAAATAAAACTATCGAAGTTTTCGTTGTAGGTATAATAGAGCCAGACTAAATTCCACTTCTGATAACAGAGAAGCCGTAGCCTCCAGAGCAGGTTCTAAGCTTTACGGGTCAAGGATGGCAGATACACAAAGTAACACTATCGATCATTACCGGAACGATCGCTTAACTTGCTAATACAGTTCTACCCTTTAACTACAATACTAATCAAGTACAGCGCTGATACTATCACATGTAAACCTGGGCTATCTATCATAGGGCAGGTATTCAAGCACGAGCGAGATTACGGGCTGGCAACCGCTAGTAGCAGGATTAAAGACGTCTTTTACAGCTATCCAATACTCTCCTTTCTCGCTCGTGTTGCCTTCCAGCCAAGTAAAGTAACTAACAGTGCAATGTTATAATTATAATGGCCTCACTGTATGCATAATTGACTCACCAAACTCCTTCACTTAGGTACTGTTAAACTGACTAGATCCAGCAAAAGCGTTCAACTGAATCAACTTGAAATCTACCGCGAGCTCTCTCAGAGACAGATGTACACAAACAAACAACTGACAGACAGATAAACGACACATACTCCTTGACATTTCTAACAGCATATCGCCACATAATTATTTAGTCTAATTAATGTAAGATGGCGCTACTATCTAATCCTTCGACATATACATGGATGCAGATACTGGTATATCAGAAAACTATAAACCGGGTCTATTCACGCATTAAATAAGCGCTAATTGAATGGATTTGTTAGATGTAAGGATTAAAGTAATCCGGGTCAGTAAGAACTTTCAGGGCACGAAGTGCGGACGCAAAAGTAAAGCTTTTTATACCATATAGCTTCGCCCCTTTACGAACAATAATCTACTTCAGCAAGAGAGGAGAAATTTATTCAGAATTCCAAGCATGTACCTGAATGTGTATAAAACACGTAAGAACTACTTCATAACACAATAGTTCATACTATGAGGGTAGAGAAAAATTGTTAACTTTTTTATCAATACGTAACAATACTACTCAGGATATTGAGTAGTAAAATTTTATATAGGGATCCTTAAAGTTTAATATTTAATGGGTTTTTCAAAAGTTGTAACGCCACGAAGCAAAGTCTGATGACCCACGATATGATCATCTCATATTATTCAAAGAAAATATAAAAAGAAATACGCTTTATGCTTTTTTTATTCTTTACAAGTTAGCCCTTGACTACAATCAAACCTTATAGTAAGTAATGATGCAATTAAAAATAGAAGCGGGCTAACTTGTTAGGAGAAAGATAAAAATCCACACCCCTTTCGGTTTCTACGCGACATCATACCGGTACGTCTTTGCTGGTAGAAGCCTCCCACCAGGCGGACCTGGACCAATTAAGAAAATTTTAATCGGCCCAGCCGGGAATCGAACCCAGAACTTCCGTCCTGTAAATCCACTGCTCGTAGCACTGCGCCACGGAGGCCGTCGAAAACTGCACATTTGGATGATTGAGAGAATAGACCTTCGTCTACCAAGTGGGCCATCAATTATTACCTACCTATTAAAAAATAACATATTTATATATTTCAATTAGGTATTTTTTTCAGTAATTGCTAAGTATGTACTCTTCATTACGTCACACCAGCCGGCAGACGGGCAAGAGACGCAACGTAATTAAAATTAAACAAACATCTTTAAATGTAATGCATCATCTCAATGAATCTGTTTGATTGCATATAACATTTGGAGCTTGGCGCCAGCGGCGATTAACTGGCCGGTGTGCCCGCACAATGACCGGCTGTAAAATTAGCATTTTGCGAACGTGCTGCACTCATGACCGCAATAAAGTTTCTAGCTATTAGCGTGCTAGCGGTTACGAATGCATGTGCTCTCAAAAACCATGTTATTTGGGTAACGGTAAAATTGGCAAATGCGTAGGCGCTTAGCTCGTAGGACGACCTTCTAAAAAGTTCAAGTCCTGAAACTATTGAATGATTTAGAAACTAGCATGTGTGAGAATATTGAAAACCCAGTAAGACTCGTAGACTGAGTAATAGATCGATAGAGAGAGTCCATCACAGTCTCAATAATTAAAAAAAAAAATACCCGACTGCCTAACCTAACCTGCTCGCACCTTGACATCCGCCTCGCTTTTTGTATAGCGATTAATAAATAAGCTTTTTAATTGTAGTTTTTTTTAATTATATGGACGTGATATACATAATTTTGATATCTTGATGAATTTGATACTCATATCGCGATATTCGAATTATTTTTTTTACCTCGAGTCTATAGCGTCTCACATCCGTCGTGTTGGTTTTTTTTAACTTCACCTATCTAAGAACACTTGGGTTATTAAGACGAAGCTAACGATATTACCTGTATTCATTATGTAAATCCGTTCAGAACGGATTTCATATTATAAGGTAATAAAGAATGTTACATACATACATAGAAGAATCGCGCGAAAAACATAACTCTTCTTGCAGTCTGGTAAAAAAGAGAATAGATTATATTTGTTATATTGGTTACGCGATGGACGCTATTTAAAGTTTTACTACTGCGTTTACTTTATAAATTAAACGAGAAAAGAGATTCGAAATTCGTTGTTATAATTCGTGGTCCACAAAAGAATAAACACATTGTAACGTTTTGCACGTAGAGCACGAAATTTCTTCGAAGCATAAACTTGTTGCAAACTTTATGTAAACAGTTACTCGTATCTTAATCCCTATTCCCGGTCACGTCATAACTTGAGAAGGACTCAACCGATTTTATTCTTATTTTTTTCATGTTTTGTAGTATATTGTAGATATAACGATTTCGCAGAAATTGCAAAATTTCGGACTACTTATGAATATTTTATCATGTTTCTTACTCAATCACGACTCAAAGGCTGAACGAAGCTGGATGAAATTTGGCACAGAGATAGTCTATTCAGCATACAAGCTTCTTTCTTGGTTTTTAAAAGAGTTAATAACCGATTAAACCGATGATTAAATTCACATGTACAGGAGGCCTTTAAAATCAATAGTCGTGTTCTATATATAAAACACTATATTTGTAATCTTACATGGAGCTCAGGTGGCGATTTTTCAGGGTCAGTACGAACGTCGCATTATTGTAGGTCACACATTTATTATACCGCCAGCTTGAGTAGTAAACCTAGGCTGGAATTATAAATCTAGGTGCTATAAACACATACATAACCTATATTATGTACATAAATGAAGACAATAAGGCACTTTAAAATGCAAAAACGATTTAGGACCTAGAGAATCGTACTGTCACATAGTGGTATTCGTCATCAACCCATATTAGGCTCACTGCTGAGCTCGAGTCTCCTCTCAGAATGAGACGGTTAGGCCAGTAGTCCACCACGCTGGCCCAATGCGGATTGGCAGACTTCACACACGCAGAGAATTAAGATAATTCTCTGGTATGCAGGTTTCCTCACGATGTTTTCCTTCACCGATTGAGACACGTGATATTTAATTTCTTAAAATGCACACAACTGAAAAGTTGGAGGTGCATGCCCCGGACCGGATTCGAACCCACACCCTCCGGAATCGGAGGCAGAGGTCATATCCATTCACGGCTCAAATATCCAGGCTATCACGGCTCAAATATCCTAGTGGTATAATGACCACTAATAGTAATGTTTTATTTTGTAACGATCCCAGATATGTTATTAAATTTATTAATCTTGATTGACAGTTTAACATTCTTGCCAACACATTCACCATTATTTGCCAATTTAAATAAAAAACATCATTCTTTAATCCTTACCAATTTTACGTCAAGAATTACAAGAAAATATACTTAAAGCAATGAATCATCATCATGCAAAGTGATATTTCCTTAACTAATTACTCGGTGAAACATTTTCTTCACAGAATATCACGAGTTTAAACTTTATACGATTCTGCCTATTACGTAACTGAATACTTCCCACGTAAAGAAATTTCGGCGAGCGTTCGCTGAAAATTGAAATATCAACGAGGGGCCAACAGATAAGCTGAATGTAAAGTTTTAGTACTGAAGTTTTGTAACAAAACTGGATATTTCAATTGATATTAGACATAAAATTTATGTTAATTTAATACAGTGTATGAAAACAAACTATATTATTTTTAAAAGGCTTCCAAAAAGGTTGAAGTTCTATGTTCTGGCAGAATGTACGAATATGTTTTTTGGGATTTGATCCTCAAAAGGAGAGAACGGAACAGCGTAGCTTATGTGCTTTATATTCTGTGCTGTGTTTAGAATCACTTTGTTTCACTCTGCCTGTCGTTAACACATTTTTCTCAGAAAAATACGGTGAGTTTTCTCACAGTTATAATTTGTCGGACCAAGCAGATTGTCCACCTGATGCTATATCAACAAAAAAACAAACTTTTTAGCTTTATAATATTAGTATAGATATAAGTCTACATTAATTAGACGCTGTAAACGAAATTTAAGTAAGCATTGACTAAGTTGACTTGAAAACTTTTAAGACAACTTAGTCTTTCTTTCTGTCATGAAAGGAAGTCAAAACCTAAACAGGACTTCACTTTCATTTAAAATCATGAGAGGCAAAAATACTGTTCGCGCTCATTAAACTTGACAGGGCCAGCCAGTAGGTAAGTATTCGCCATAGTAAAATAAGGAAGAAGCCACATGATGCGGTGCGATGCGGTAGCGGCGCGGCGCCAGAGCGGTTTCTCTGCGGCGTCCCGCATACAAATATCAATGATATGGCACATAGCGTGCTCCGTCGCCGCACCGCAGGCACACTTACTGCCACGGCTCCGCAACGGCACCGTACCGCGGCCCCGCACACCACATTTGTACAGCGATGCGGAAAAAGTGTGGCATCACTCTAATATTCTACATATCGCCATCTCTTTTCACACATCGCAGAAAGAGCGATATTTAGACAAAATATCGTTCTCTAGACGCGCATCTTAAGGCCTGAATGAAGACCTCCCTAAATCTCATCCTCCATAGGAGTACATAACTTTAATATTACGAATGTCTAACTCCTAGCAGAAAAAGTACGCGGAATGTTTAACTCCCTTCATTTGTAATTAAAAAAAATCGATGCATCAACTTCTTTCCCGAACAAAGCACTGCACAAGCGTAAATAAAGGTATACCTACCTACAGCGATCATTAAAGGGGGAAGTAAAAAGCTTGGTGCATCTACTCGTAGGTACCTACACTGACTTGAAATAAAAGAGGAACGAAAGAGACATTTCAAAGAACTCTCTTACCCTGTTCTTCAATAACTTCCATAGTTTGTAAAGTCGTTAGATGGCGACTTTAATTTGTACTTATGCTTACTAATATTCATATACGTAAGCTTACTAATAATATATTCATACTATCGGACGGATAATAGCTCAACGAGTTGCGAAGCTGAAGTCGCAATGGGCGGGGCACATAGTTCGAAGAACCATGGACATTGGGGTCCCAAAGTGCTGGAATGGCGACCCCGCACTAGTAAGCGCAGTGTTGGCCGACCCCCCACCAGGTGGACTGACGACATCAAGCGAGTCGCAGGGATTCGCTGGATGCAGGTGGCTCAGTATCGTGATGTTTGAAAGTCCTTACAAAAGGCCTATGTCCTGCAGTGAACGTCCATCGGCTGATATGGTGATGATGATGATGACTATCGGACGCTCGCAACTTCGTTTGCGTTATATCTAAAAAATATTGTAGAATAATTTATGCTGAACATTGACAGAAATTGCAAAAAAGTCGGATACGATACTACACGCGACGAAAATCTTTTCCTTTAAAATTGCACTACATATTATTTTGGGGATAACAAGCAATACAGGTAACGACATAATCAAATGCTCGAAATGGCACGTAGGCAATACCGTTTTTACAATAAAGGTACAAAGGACACAATATATGCCCAAAGGGCTCGAGTCCTTGAAATGATAACATAATCGCTAACATGAATTTTCGTTTAGCAGTTACACTTAATGGTAAGATATTAGTTAATCATGAAACACAGCTAAAACATTGATCTTTTCTGCTTTATTAAGTACTAGCTGACACCGCGCGGTTTCATCCTTGAGGTTCCCGTTCCCGTAAGAATACGGGGATAATATATAGCCTATAGCCTTCCTCGATAAATGGGCTATCTAACACTGAAAGAATTTTTCAAATCGGACCAGTAGTTTCTGAGATTAGCGCGTTCAATCAAACAAAAAAAAAGTCAATTTGTTTGTGGGTAAGTAAGTATATCTAACTAACACCATCTTTTTTAGAAAACGTAGATACTAGGAATATGTATTTATATAATTCTTAACTTTGTCTTATTTTGTGTGTATACCCAAATCTGTGCTTACGTTTTTCGCTTCCACAGTGGTTGTCTGGAAAAGATCGCTCTTCAGCGATAAGACCGCCTATTGTACATTAGTTTCTAAGTCTTATTATAAGTTTTTGTATATTTTTGTTTTTAGTGTAGGTACAATAAAGTATATTTCTTCTTCTTCTACTAGATACTCGGTTATTATTGCATGGACTATCTAACAACGCAAAATAGATTTTTATCGCACATTTTTTTATTTCCTAAAGAGGAGCTTTTGGCAGGATGCCACGCCGGCACGATTGAAGGCCATATTAGCTACCCGTTTTACATGTATTCACCGTCTTTCATCCTCCATTCAATTCATCGATATCCTTCCAAAATGAATCGTCGGTATAAAATAATCTTCCCTTTCAGCAGATTTGCGATTAAGCTTGAGAAAGAAAAAAATATCATATCTTTTGAAAAGGCCTCGAGGCGTAGTTGAGAGAGCGCGTGTTTGTACTGTAGATAAATATAAAGGCCCAAGAGACTTGGAAAAGTTGAAGTTTGCAATAGGTATCGTTACTACCACGTTCCGACATCTTCAGCATAGCAACGTAGACCTGTCGGCCTTTCTCAGTTACTGTTCCCTAGTGTCATTGGTTAGTCGAATGTACGTATACATTTTCATCTTGAGTATCTTTGCCGGTCTCATTTATAAACCATGTTGTCTTATAGATGACGTACGACGACGGACGACGACGTTCATGTCTCGAGAACTTATTTTATAGATTCATTAAGAGTACAAGAACTGGTATACGGAATATACAGGATGCTCGGGAGTATTTCCCATGTTTTCTAGGTGCTGACAAGTCCGAACCGAACCGTCAGTAGCCGAACTGCATAACAATTTTTTTTTTTTCAACATGTAATACACGCCTCTATCTATCCCTGCATTTTACGTAATCGTAGTAGGACTGTCTATATTGCAACTTGTACTTTGCACTTCACTAGTAAGCTACTTACTTCATGATATTTATCAATGAATACGTTTGGCTAGGTCATAATATAAGGATGCGATTTAAGGGACATAATTTAAGATCTATTTACAAATGAAATAATTTATACTCCGAAAATATTCAATTTAGAACACATGCTCCTTAGAATTGTTATTTATTAGTGACATTAAATGATTTATTTAGGTATAAGAATTAATTTAGGTATAAGAAATATATGATAGAAAATGTTCACATTGACACCATTGCAAAAAGGTTGCCTAGTAAAATTGTGCCGAGTGAGAATTAAATGATTATTTTTTTATTAAATTTATTTAATTTTCTACCATTTTCTTAAAGTTCATGGTTACCTAGGTTTTGTATGAAAAGTGTGTTTAGCCGCAATTTAATTAGGCAACCTATTTGCAATGTGTCAATGTGAATATTAACATTTAATGTCACTAATAAATAACAGATGAGGCTATTTCTAATTTCGACCACAAACTTTTCAAAATTTTTGTCGGTGTGTCTATTTGTCTGTTTGTCCTTGTTAGAAGGTAGAAGAGGTTATAGAGTAATATATAGGCTACTTTTATCTCGGAAAAATCTATGGTTTCCACAGAATTCGTGAAAAACCAAATTACACGTCGAAGCTGCGGGTGTCGTCTACGGCTAGTAGTAAATAAAAGGAAATCTTATGTTTCTTTTTATTTTAATTTAATATTTTTGTAATTATGTATTTGAACATTGGTACTGTTTCTTTTGAAAGAAAGAAAGAAAAAAGCTTTATTAGTGAATTATGCCACACAACACAATTTGTTCTTGAACAATATCCTGCGATATGTGGTACAACCCAGTAAACGGATCCAACTCAGCATAATGCTACATACTCTTTAAATAAAAAGAGCATGCAGCGCTGGTTTTCAGTTGGAACCGTTGATCTTTTAATATAAATATTTCACATACCGTCCCAGTACTCAAACGAACGTATATTTGCTTTTCAAAATGAATCAGCTTCATGAAAGGAAATCTGAATATTTTAAATTACGTACAGAATTTTTCTACGCTGCAGAATATTTTACTATGCACGCTTTATGGAAATAAGTAAAAAAGGTAGTAAGCGGTAGCCATAGTACTAGGTGTTTACACAGTGTCAGGTAGCGTTTTACTCAACGATTTTATTCTACTAAAATCATGAAAAACTCACCGAAAATGTTCGTGGTAAAACGGTAGATTTAAACTGGTAAAAACAAACTTCATCTAGGGATTAAGAGCTTGCCATAGCCAGACTTACTTGATTTGATGAAAGCTGAAAAGGTCACACAGCGGGCGATGGAACGAGCTATGTTAGGAGTATCTCTGCGTGATCGAATCAGAAATGAGGAGATTCGCAGAAGAACCAAAGTCACCGACATAGCTCAACGAGTTGCGAAGCTGAAGTGGCAATGGGCGGGGCACATAGTGCGAAGAGCCGATGGACGTTGGGGTCCCAAAGTGCTGGAATGGCGACCCCGCACTAGTAAGCGCAGTGTTGGCCGACCCCCCACCAGGTGGACTGACGACATCAAGCGAGTCGCAGGGATTCGCTGGATGCAGTTGGCTCAGTATCGTGATGTTTGGAAGTCCCTACAAAAGGCCTATGTCCTGCAGTGGACGTCCATCGGCTGATATGATGATGATGATGAAAAGGAGACGTCCAAAATTGGGCCCATTTTTCAGAACGATACAGCTAAATGAAAAATGTACTAAAAATCTTGTATTTTTTACTAGATTACTCTAATCTTACATATGTATACAAAATAATATTGGAAAAAAGGGAAAATAAGCTAATTTCATTATTAATTGACTGGTTTTCATGCTGATCCAGCTTTACAAAAGTGTATTTCACTGATTGACATTGTCAGCTGTCTTTGAAAATGCGCACATCTTTAAATGTGAATGCCAACGTCATCGAATACGTTTGATAGTAAATTCATTCTATGTATTATTTTGAAAAATCTGACAGTTTCCCTAAGAGATTTTGACAAAATGTGTCAAATTCATCCATAGACAAACTGTCAGTTTGATACAGATAATGCAATAAAGTTTCGTCAATGTCAAACGGATGCGATCAAGTTGCACAAAAGCACCTTTAACAAGTGATTTAACTGATTTAGCCAGTGTAGATTTTTCTGAAAAATTTCCTCATGAAATCTCCTTATATGTTCTAATTTATGGCCAATTTTCAGCTTTGTATCGTCCGAATTTTTTGGGTTCGAGTTTGTATGGAGATTAGGTTTGTCCTTTATTAGCCTATGCTTCTACTATAGGTAAGCACTGTAGCCTATCACGGTTATCGGAGTGGCTTTGGAAGATCTGGTCTCAAGGATTTAGACCCTAAATCATCTAAGCCCAAAGCTCATACACACAAATCAATCACTTACGTTCGCGGCTTTGAAAAACACCGTTAAAGAAGAAACTTCAAGGCCTCTAGGAAAAGTTGCCACAAAGCTAAGAGTAGCGACTGGAGATAAATTTCTTATGATATCCTGTAGAAATAAAAATGCGACCACGTGAAGAGAAATTGAGAAAATATCGTCTCATCTTTTTCGTCATAACGCAATTAAAGAGATAGCGGTATTTTCGCTTCCACCGACATTGGTTGAAATTTGTCTATTTCTCTTCATAAAATTATATCGTTGGTCGAATTTTAACAACGCTACCCTAAAAATCTGTTACCTACCAAAATTACCACTGTCCAAACTCCTAATTGGCTACCGTACTATAATATAATATTTATAATGTTTCATACCTATGGTAAGACTAAAACTTTCAGCTTTCATAAAATGAGGATTGTCTGGCTAAGATAGGCTTTCGGTCTAGCACGTTTGGCGCAAAATTTTATATTTCGAAAACAATAAACTTCATCCGTATAGATAGGTTTACGAGCGTAAACAAATGTTCCAACTCGGTAGGTATTCATACAAATGCAATATGATGAGAGACGAGTTTTATTTACTTTTCTATTTTATTTCACGACTACAGAGGATATGTATGATTTAGAGCGATATGTGGGCATGTTTTTTCTTATGATAATTTAACAACTGAGGTATCGTTAGTAGCAGTCTAGTTATATTGCCTGCTGGTCCTGGTGCTATCTACAACCACAAATAGGTAACCTGAACATTACAATAAATAAAAATATGAACATATAAGGCACGTTATATACCTAATGTTTCATAAAATGTTACCATTATCTATAAACACAAGTATCTTGTAAATTCACATAAATCAAATTAAAATAAATGAAGACTAAGAATTAAAAGAATGAAAAAATCAAAATTTTAAAGAAATACAATAAAAAAAGATGTTGTTTATTTAATCCGTAAATGATAAAATAATTAACAGATATTTTATAAATTTATTTTATTTATTTGTACTTTATTTGTACACCACAACATAAGAAAGAACAAATAACAATACAGAAAAAAGTATAGCATAGAAGTAGGATACAAAAGGCGGCCTTATCACGTAGCGATTTCTTCCAGGCAACATTATAGAGCTTGATTTTGAAAAAAAAATGTGTTTTAGTTTTGAACTTAACTTTTATTATATTCGAATTTAAGAGCCGAGTATTAAGTATTATCTATACAAAAATGATAAAGCTGAAGAGTTTGTTTCTTTGGTTGAACGCGCTAATCTCCAAGTACTGGTCCAATTTGAAAAATTCTTTCAGTGTTAGATAGCCCATTTATCGAAGGCTATAGGCTATATATTATCCCCGTATTCACACGGGAACGGAAACCACGCGGGTGAAACCGCGAGGCGTCCGCTAGTGTTCAAAATTCAACTTTCGTCTTCACGTAAAAGCTAAAAGTGACCGGCCGTTATAACAGAACTTGAAGGGTCGTGTTTACATAATGTAATTTGAAGATGACCTCTTACAGTAAAAAAAATATTAGCTACGGTAAAATAAGACGAAAGCTTTCCAATTAGTTTGAGCAAAAATCGAATGTTTATAAAGCGGATCAAATAACAACAAGACTCTAAGATCTTTCGCCGAGAACTCGCGGATGTCTGCAATCAATGAAACTTTCCTTTTACAAATAGCCTCGGACTTAACAACGTTGTTTGCTCGGATGTATTCGATTAATTTATATCCTGAAAGTACCTCTCAATATGCCTTCAGGCATGTTAGCCACTCTAATTGGCTTCGAACTATATTGCATATTGCATGCCAGTAGGCGTATTAAATCTAGTAGGTACAATCTATTTATAAAATAGTTCAATATTGCCTCTCAACTGGTATACCTATCTTTATTCAAGAATGTGGGACATTATAATCTGCCATTAACTGATTAAAATTCGAGTATTATAAGATAATTTTGAAGGGATCCGTGGCGCAGTGGTGTTGCGCGGTAGACTTACATAGACAAGACGGAAGTATATGGTTTGGATCTCCGACTGGGCCGATTTTGGTTTTTCTTAATTGGTCCAGATCTGGCTGTTGGGATGCTTCGGCCGTGGCTAGTTACCACCCTACCGGCAAAGACGTACCGTCATGCCATTTAGCGATTTCCATTCTAGTCCTAACAAGTTAGCCCGCTTCCATCTTAGATTGCATCATCACTTACCATCAGATGATATTGAAAGAAAGAAAGAAGAAGCTGATTACTAGATGATTGTGACTGACATATTGGCTAGTTGACAGCGATCCTTTCTGAACTACAATAAGAATCATAAGCTAATTTTTTTTTTTCTACAAGTTAGCCCTTGACTACAATTTCACCTGATAGCAAGTGATGATGTAATCTAAGATGGAAGCGGGCTAACTTGTAAGGAGTAGGATAAAATCCACACTCCTTTTGGTGTCTACACGACATCCGTACCGGAGCGCTAAATCGCTTGGCGGCACGTCTTTGTCGGTAGGGTGGTAACTAGCCACGGCCAAAGCCAAACCAGCCAAAAAATTTATATCCCTTTAGCTATAGAAATCATGCCCTTCGTGGAGTGGTAGCAAGAACGCTTCAGCGTTGGGCCGTTGGATTGGTCAACTTTATCAATCATAAGTATATTTGTTATAGAAATAAAGTAGTCCAACATAGATACGGTAACTTACAGATAAATGTCAGTAAACATTAATTAGCTAACAAATTATGACAAAGTTGTTGAAAGTGTTTCCCCAGATAACTAATAACTGACTTGGTTTTACTCTTACGTTTCGAAACTTTTTGCGGTGGTAATACTTTGGCGAGTGTCTTTTACGTTTTGTATATTTTTGTTGCGATAGTTTCTCACAGGCACGTCGTTTTTACTTGAAACTCATAACTACAGTTATTGCTCCGATAGTCGTGCAAATCGTCTTATTGCGAAAAGCGACCAACCTTGAGAAGCTTTCGCATCCGAACCGAACCTTTTTACGTAAACGTAACTTTACGTAAAGCCTCTACGTTTTAATTATACGTATTCGTAACATGGCTTTTCAAAAAGTGCTTGTAAAGTAGGTCTATTTGAAATACACTTATGTAACTGAAAATAAATGAATTTTGATTTTGATTGAGATTTTCTTAGTTGTCAGATGTGTGTCGATCAAGGGACGGATATAGAAAGATGTGGTACACACACTATTCACATTTGCACTAATATTTTAAAAGCGATAGTTTGTGTGTAAGTGTGAAAGTGTGTTTGTTCCTCTTTTACGCTGCGGCTACTGAAGAAATTTGGCTGAAATTTGGAATGGAAATAGATATTACTCTGGATACTCATAGGCTACTTTTCGTCCCAAAAAACCATGGTTCCCGCGGGATTTGTGAAAAACTGAATTCTACGCGGACGAAGTCGCGGGCGTCCGCTAGTATCTACTAAATCCGTGCAACAGGCACTAATGCTTGAGACGGCGCGTATTGTAAGGAGGTTCCTCACTCTGGAGTTTTGACCACCGTCCACCGTTAACTTGGCCTTGGGTTTTTAAGCTCAGATATCCATGCCGGAGACTTGGTATATAATATATGAATAATTTTGTTATTGATTGATGAATGAAATGAAATGAAATGAAAAAAATAGCGGTTTCACAAGTTTCCATATTTTATAACAAAAGTAGCGCGCCACGCGAGCAGTTGTAAAAATGAAGATAACATTTACAAATGAGAGTAGCGAGTCAACAATAACTCTACAGGCTATACATTATATGCTTCCCTACTACACAGAATTAAAATGCGGTGAAAAATTTTGTTCCTAATTTCACATTTTACTAGTACAATTTATTTAATATAATAGGTATATTAATGAAAATGAAAGACAAACACGAGTAAATTATTCACTGAATGTATTTTAACAGAATTTATCTAGATAAAATTTGGTGCTTGGGTTCTGGGGTTATTTATGGCACTGGTACTAATTTGTGCCACGAGGCGAAGTGTAGGTTTAGGTAATATGTTTGAATTCGTAACGATCACTATGAGATGAGCCGTGATAGCTCAGTGAATATGACTGATAACTTTTCAGTTACCTATGTGTATTTTAAGAAATTACAAACTATGTGTCTCGTCAACATAGTGAGAAAACTTGGATACCTGAGAATTTTCTCTCCGTCTGTGAAGTCTGTCAATCCGCATTGGGCCAGCGTGATGGACTATTAGCCTAACCCTTCTCAATCTGAGAGGAGACTCATCCTCAACTTATGACAACATCTTAATACGTAAAGGTGCGTACGGATAGCGCGTACACTGGTACATTTAGTCAGTTTACGTGTGTCCAGAACGTCACGTCCATGCGTGCAGCTACGCGTCCACTCGTGGACAAACGCGTACAGAGCGAACTAGCTCGAGCGGCCGTCGGTCAGTTTTTGGTCGAGCGTCAAGAGGACGCACACGACCGGGTTCGCTATATTTGGACGGCAAAATGAATAGATGCAGATTGACTGGGGCTCGCAGAGCGCTCTGGATCGATTGACCTCGCGTACAGGTTCGCGGCGGTCCGTACAGAAGCTGTACGCGTATCCAATGTACGCGTTGTCAGTGTTTTCCAACTACGCGTAACACGGGAACGCTCTATCCATACACAGCTTAATGTATTCTGTACCGGATTGTTAAATCGTCGGCGTTAAGTCTTTGACAATAACTAGACATGGCCTGCACTTACCACGAGACCATCAGACCTGAGTCTATTTTGAAAATATAAAATCCCAAACTGACTAAAGTTGGGAATCGAACTCATGGCCTCTTTGTTAAGTACCTGCTTCCATTTTACTTTTAGACTGGTGCGATTGCCCAGGTGAGATCAAAGTCAAAAGCTAAAAATAGTTGAATAAAAGTGACTCACGCGTGCCATCGAAGCGTGTGGCGATAGTATCGAGGAAGGTGTTCTGGGGCGCTAGCAGCCCCTTGCGCACCGGCATCACCCCTCGCCGCGCGCCCCGCGCCCGCTACCCTCCACCTGAAATAGAAGCGACACACTCATTATGAGAGCCTGCAATAGTCAGACATATCTCATTTTTTTAAGCCTGTAAGTTTGTGCTTCACGGTGCTGGCGACCGCACCGGTAAGCGGAGCGTTGGTCGACCCCCCGCTAGGTTGACCGAAGATATCAAGCGGGTTGTAGGGCGCCGCTGTATGCTGGCGACTCGAGGCCGTTGTGCTTGGAGGCTCATGCAAGAGGCCTATGTCCAGCAGTAAGGCTGTGCTTCTACACATACTTACCTATGGCAAAAGCATAGGTGCACAAACTTTCAGCACACAAAAAAAATAACAAAGATGTATTTTTCTTTAACTAACTTCAAACTAAACCGCCAACCCGCATTGGTGCAGCGTGGTGGATATATACTGTCCTATTAGAAGGGATAGGAAGGGCAGCTTAGAGAAATAGAGAATAATATCAGTATAATCTCAATATAACTATAAATGGTGTACTAACAAAACATACCAATAGCCTTTGTCAAATATCTATGAAATGGAAGGTACGGGTATGATCAAAATATATATTAAACCGCAATATAGAGCTGCGAAAACAATCATAACATGACCTAAATAAATACGCTCAGCCAAAGGTACCGCCTGCTTGAACACAAGGCTCTCAACTACATTACAAATACTTCCCCACAAATATTTTTAACGTACTTAATACGTTTTTTTCACTAATGATTTCTGAAATGAACAATTATTCGGTTATGTTTACCTTCGTCAACCACATATGTATACCTACACTCAAGTACTTAGGTACCTAATAATACTATTCTGGTATTGTGCCTATTAATTCTGTTATAAGTACGCATCTCTCGCGATTCGCCTACATCAATCAGCGTCGTGCTGCCTGCTTGAAGTCTTTTTTTCTTTAGTATGGGTTCGATCTCCAGCTGGGCTGATTGAGATTTTCTTAATTGGTCCCGGTCTGGCTGGTGGAAGGCTTCGGCCGAGGTTAATTTACCACCCTACCGGCAAAGACGTACCGCCAAGCGATTTAGCGTTCCGGCACGATGCCATGTAGAAAATGAAAGGGGTATAGATTTTCATGCTCCTCATAACAAGTTAGCCCGCTTCCATCTTGGATTGTATGATCAATTTGAGATTGTAGTCAAGATCTAACTTGTAAAAAAAATAGCTAATGAAACAATAGCGAACATAATGTTTTCTATTTAGTATCCCTGACAACGTCTGTACAAAATTTCATAATTATCGTTTGAGTTGTTAAGGCGTAAAAGCGTAACAAACAAATTAATGTCGCATTTTTGGAAGTTCTTTTAATATTAGATAGCTTTACAATACAGTCCAATTTTTATTAGGTATTCAGCACGAAATAGGTATGAATCAAATTTAATATACTTAATACATATTTAAATAAAATAGCGTTTTATACATACTTTTCATACTATTTTTGTATTTTTATACTATGGTTTTACTTAAACTTTACTAAAGCTACTAGTTATGCAGTATAGTGTACAATTTGTAGAGACAAGTACAAATTACTAATTATGTACTGGTATACAGTAAAAGCTCATTATTCGCGTTCTCTAAGTGTGTCGCGAATACAGAAACCGTGAATATGTAATGGTATTTTATATGGGATTCTATGGGATACGTTCTTGGGTGACAAAATAAAAAACAAATATATAAAGAAAAAACAATTAATTGAAGTTTTTGATTAAATGATTTAATTATCTTCAGTCTTAGACAACGGTTTGAAGAATTTTGAAATTTTTTCTTGCTTGACATTTTTTAAAAGCTTCTATTCAGAGTGCTTTTAAGCAGTGGCAATCTTAAACCATCCATTCGCAATATCGGCAATAGGTATTTGCTAGTAAAAGTTTAAATTTGCAGATTTTACGTCAGTTTCGTCAGTCAGATCCACAAATAACGAAATGTGTAGCCGCGAAGTGGGACGCAATTTTTTAATCCGCGAATAGTGAAAACGTGAATATAGGAAGCGTGAATAAGGAGCTTTTACTGTATTTATATTTCGGATCTGAAATATATTAGAACATTATATCCATTATCTTGTCTGTTATATACCAAGCTGCTCAGAAGCTCAGAGCCATGAATGTCGACTTTACTCCTAAAGACTTTTTGGATGAGAATGCGGAAAAGAAACGTTCCGCGGTATTGTTACAGTGTGACGAGGTGTGTATTTTGTGTTCTCGTGCGGAATCAGGTCACATCACTTTTAGATCGAGGGCCTGTGATAGGCACACCTTCGTCAATTTATAAAAAAAAAAGTTTGTCACTTTATACCTACCAGTACTACCATAGCTAGATTACCTACGGTAGGAAACTATTGCGTTTGGAACATGGTGGTTTTGAGAAATAGCAGGTTTCAAGGATCTATCTAGACTCTCAACCATCCAAGTATAATTTTTATTCTTTACAAGTTAGCTCTTGACTACAATCTCACCTGATGGTAAGTGATTTTCCTCGGCTGTGTGACTTTGAGCCTTATTAGAAGGCTCAAAGTCACACAGCCGATGGACGTCCACAGCTGGACATAGGCCTCTTGCATGGACTTCCAAACAAAATGGTCTCAAGCCGCGAGCATTCAGCGGCTCCCTGCAACGCGCTTGATGTCCTCGGTACACATAGTGGGGGGTCGACCAACACTGCGCTTTCTGGTGCGGGATCGCCATTCCAGCACCTTAGGACCCCAATGACTGTCAAAATGTATATGGCCTGCCCATTGCCACTTCAGCTTCGCGACTCGCTGAGCTATGTCAGTGACTTTGGTTCTTCTGCGGATCTCCTAATTTCTGATTCGATCACGCAGAGAAACCCGAAACATAGCTCGCTCCATCGCCCCCTAAGTTACTTTGATCCCTTTTATGAGGGCCACAGTTAGCGACCAGGTCTCGGATGATTTGCCTTATACAAAACTACGAAGATCTAGTTACCACAGGCTCTTGCTCTACTTCGATAATTTTTCCAAGTTGTCACGAGATTTGATAGTTGTATTGTTGCCCATTTATCTTGCTTGTCCCATTAATCATAGGTTTAAATGGAAACGACATGAGTAATTTGTTTTCATCGGTTTTGTGTCCGTTTATTTATTACGTGACCTGTCACCCATCACCAACCGTGAAACAATGAATATAAAACATAGGTAAAGTACATAATATTATGAATATACTCAAAACTTCAAGGAATTAAATATTTACTATTAACGTGTATTCGACGAGTATATTTTATTATGTTTGAACAATGAACACGTGTAACTTTTTTTACTGAGTAGTCCGATTTTAATATTTTTCTCATTTCATCTCATTAAATACGTTGAGCATTTCTGTACTTATACATTTTATTTTAAAAGTATTGCTATTTGTTGTAGTTATAATCTACACCGATGTAAATTACAGTATAGTTACTTGTACGAGTAGGTATTGACATGTATTATAATGCTATTATAGTGTATTCCACAAAACACATCCGAGACTTGGTCGCTAACTATGGGCCTCATAAGAAGGTTCAGAGTCACATAGGCGATGAAACGAGCTATGTTAGAAGTATCTCTGCGTTATAGAATCAGGAATGAGGAGATCTGCAGAAGAACCAAAGTCACCGACATAGCTCAGCGAGTTGCGAAGCTGAAGTGGCAATGGGCGGGGCACATAGTTAGAAGAGCCAATGGACGTTGTGGTCCCAAAGTGTTGGAATGACGACCCCGCACTAGAAAGCGCAGTGTTGGTCGACCCTCCTCCAGGTGGACTGACGTCATCAAGCGAATCGCAGGGATTCATTGGATCGTGATGTTTGGAAGTCCCTACAAAAGGACTTTGTCCTGCAGTGGACGTCCATCGGCTGAAATGATGATGATGATATTCCACAAAAGTCCATTTTTGTAATAAAAACCAGACACACGACTGTATATCAGATGCGTATTTATACCTCTGTAACAATCTGTTAATCTCACAGGTAGACAGGAACCCACTGAAACCAATAAACTAGCCCATAAATCTATCAATACGTTTGGCACAGATAAAAATATTAAACCGCCAATAACCCGGTGTGATACATTCAGTGATTTCCTGCTGTAATAAGCGTTGTTCCGGACGTATTTGATAGACGTGAAAATATACATATCACCGTAGACAGAGATATAAATAGATCGATAGAATTCATCCTTCGCATCTCCTCAGAAAAGCGTTAGGTGTGGACTCTATAAAACAACGAGACAAGCCATTTCAATATTGTGGGGTCATGTTGCGTACCAATTTTTAAGACACAACGAAGGTCCAAACATATATTGTGAGTACGAAATTACAACCACAAATTGATGCAAATTTGTAAGTAACTAGTTAGTTAAAAATATTAATATGAGAAAATGTATCAGAGTAATGTTTTTGTATGTCAAAATCGTATATCTTTTGATTTACAACGGCACGCCAATCAATTGTCTATTGACTTCTTTGTCTACGTTTATTTCACACTTTATCTATTAATATAGTAGCATTGGCTTTGCTCGTAAGATTGTATAATATGAACAATATTTATTTATTCTTGATTCACATTGTTTCGTTATATCGTGTAAAGCGAAGCGATTGTTATAGATTCAGCTATGTTATTTATTTATATTCTAACTTTAGACTAAAACTGTATATATTAATAGATCAAGACCGTCTTTGAAGAATACATATTTATTTATTTTCGATTTATTATGATCGAGTAAAATGATGCATTTTTTGCATCACTTCTATTATTCTCTTCTTAGTATTCCTATCATGTATGTACATAGTATGCATTGTTTTTGCATCAGTTCTATTATTCTCTTCTTAGTATTCCTACTATGTATGTAGTATGCATTGATGTTGCATCACTTTTAATATTCTCTTCTTAGTATTCCTACTGTGTATGTAGTACGTATGCATTGATGTTGCATCACTTTTAATATTCTCTTCTTAGTATTTCTACTATGTGTACAGTATGCATTGTTTTTGCATAACTTCTATTAGTCTCTTTTTCGTATTCCTACTAAAAACAAAATAATAGAGGTTATACAAAAACAACGCATCATTTTACACGAACATTTTACATTGTATTGTATAGCCACGTAGTTTCACTAGCATGTAGTTGTTTTCAATATTCCATATGTATTCCGTCAGTAAGCTGTTTACCAAAGTTGTTATTTTGTCTAGGATTGTACAGAATACGTTGAACAATTTCAACGTTCAACGTTGCTATAAGATACCGACAGATTATAGGTTAATAACCTATTCCTGAATAGAAACGTTTAAATATATAAAACCTTTAAACTTTGTGTAACTAACATATAATCACACTAATATTATATAAGCGAAAGTTTATGTGTAAGTGTGTGTGTGTGTTTCCTCTTTTACGCTGCGGCTACTGAAGCGATTTGGCTGAAATTTGGAATGGAAATAGATTTTACTCTGGATTAACATATAGGCTACTTTTCATTCCGAAAAAATCCATGGTTCCCGCGGGAATTGTGAAAAACCGAATTCCACGCGGACGAAGTCGCGGGCGTCCGCTAGTAAGTTAAATATTATTTATCAATAACATCTACGAATAAAAACAATGGCAACAGTTTACACGAAGTTTAAAAGCAAATAAATATTTCGTTTGGACTTTCTATGCAGCAATGGTCTGGAGCTAATGATGATGAAAGCTTAGCTTAGAAAAAGAAAAACTCAAAAAAACAAATTACTTTTTAAACAAAGAACTCATTTTCCTTTATCTGTGTCTATGATTCGTGTAAAATCAGAGCCCACCGACAGTATTTCGAATAAGAAAAAATAAATAAAAGATAAAAGCACCATCAGGATGATATTATTAAGGTTCCGACGGAAACAGATCATGACAAAGTGGCCGACTTGAGTAGCGACTGAAATGGGAAAGTTGAACTTCTTACGTTTCGATTTAATGAACTCCGCTTGTTTGAGACTTGTCTCATATTTAAGCATGTCAGAATTAAATTGCAAAGATTTAGGATACCTATTATAAAATTTAAAAAAGTAAATTTGAAATAACTTAATATTAATTCATTAAAAATTATCATGGTCATCATCATCAACAACCCATATTCGGCTCACTGTTGAGCACGAATCTCCTCTTAAAAAGAGAGGTGTAAGGCCACCACGCTGGCCCAGTGCGGTTTGGCAGACTTCACACATATAAAGGATTAAGAAAACTTTCAGTACGCAGATTTCCTCACGATGTTTTTCCTTCACAGTTCGAGACACATATATTTAACAATCTGGCGCGGTTTCACCCGCATGGTTCCTGTTCCCGTAGGAATACGGGGATAATATATAGCATCTAGCCTTCCTTAATAAATGGGCTATCTAACACTGAAAGAATTTTTCAAATCGGACTAGTAGTTTTTGAGATTAGCGCGTTCAAGCAAACAAACAAAACTCTCCAGCTGTATAATACTAGTATAGATTTCTTAAAATGCATATAACAGAAAAATTAAAAGCAAGTTCATGCCCCAGACTGAATACAAATCTAAGCCTTTTGAATCGGAGGCAAAGGTCATATTTACTGGACTAACTGTCCAAGCGTTAGCTTTAGCGGACTTATAAAATTATATTGTAAATAAAAAGTATTCTAGTGCTATTGCTTAGTTCGTACCCATGGATCAACAAAGTCTAAACCAATTACTCGGTGTCCTAACAACATTTACGTCCACCCCTTTGACACATACAGTATGAAGGCGGAAATGCATTTAGGTAAAATCTCCACATAGGTTGACCTTCAACTATGCCAAATCTCACATTATACTGGGCGCCAGGAGCGCTGTATTCTAACAATCCGATACCTATCGGGTTACCTTTTAAAAATCCAAATAATTATGGCTGCGGTATAGTTTCTGCTATTCGTGTTATTTTGCTTGTTTTGAAAAATTATGTTTTTTTATGTTACTGTGCTTTAGAATAAGAAGATCATTTAAAGTAAAGTTTGTACGCAAGTAAAAATTATAATATAATTCAATCAATAAGATATGATGATACATAAAGAAAAAGTATTTAATTTTAAATACTAATTCTAACAATTTCAGTAAACTAATTAACAATTTTCTTTTTTTCTTTCCCATAGGGAAAACTTCACCGTACAGCCATGTCTTCAGTTCTTATCAAACCCGTATTCAAATTCAATTTTACTATCGACATATTAACAATTTTCTATTTACTACGTTATTATATTTCAAAGCTTAGTAGTAGCGTAGTTATATAAAACAAGAAGCTTTCACATTGAAAGCTTTATGAGAACCTTCGAAATAATGAGCAACTAACGTACGAATTTCTTGCCAGTTTGAATTTAGAGAGAATTTTGATATATTGGGTTGTTATTCAGTAATATTGCTTAAGTTTGTAGTTAAATATAATATATTGTAGTAGTTTGAAAACTATAGTGAAATAGTACCTATACAAAATCAGAAATACAATAAAATAAAATGTGTGTTTTAACTATAAATACTTACAACAATACAATATAGCACAAGAATAATTTTAATTAATGAAACTGCAAAAGAAATATTATGTTAACGTGTTAACACATACACTGTGATATTTACTATGCATATATTCTCTATAAAATATAGGTCATTCGTGTTATAATGCTATTATAAGCAATATTTTTTGACTTAAATGATTATGTGTGCTTAAGATTATTTTACATGACTAAATGTATGGAATAAATAATATATATAATTTTAGATTTAAAATATATAATATGTTTTTGACTTGAAGATTAGATGTATTTAATAATTATATTGAATGACTAAATGCATGGAATAAAAATTATGTATAATTCTAGATTTCAATAATTCGTTGATATAACTGTATAAAACATCTTTATTTTGTATGATTGTGATAATTTATGGAATAACATTAATGGACTAATTATATGTATATATCTAATATGGTTTACATTGTGTTGTGTAAATTGTAATTGATTAATAATAACATTTTATACTTTAGGTTAAATTAATTGTAAAAAAATAGAAAAAACTATTTATTTATAAGATCTGTATTTACTGCTTTCAATGTTAAACATGACGAAATATTCTTTACTGAACTCCAATATAGCCGATATTAATAGTCAAATAACTTTTAGGCATTCTGTCAAACTACGTCGAGTTGGATTTCAAAAGAAAAAGTTCTATGCCTCTTTCGGGTCAGCGAGTTCTGTCTGAGAGTCACAGCTCACTTTGTGTCAAGCGTTAACTTGTCATCGAGTGAAAATGCCTACGTTTTCCCTCTGATTTTCCGCGTCGTTAGATACAGTGGTTATAATAAACCAAGTGCAACAGATTTACCCCATTAGCAAAACCTCAATAGCTCAACGGTAAGAGCCGGAAATCTCACTAAGAGGTCATAGTTTCGAACCCTACCCACAGATTTCGACTAATTGGAGGGAAAGGAAAATATTTTTTTACAATTTTTTATTTTTTTTATTTGGCTCATACGGCTTATATAATGCTATTATTAGTGAATGGGGTCCTTAATCTGCGTGATGTCATCATTGAGGAAACCTCATTTACGCAACGATAGCTGTTATGATACAATGCAACTTCGATTTAGATACACTGATTCTAACGTATCTACGCTAAGCACAGATCTATATGTCAGTGCAGACACTGCTCAGAACCACTTAGAACTATGCAATGTACAAAATGTACAAATGTCAGTTGGTACCAGCATTATTTACCAAAAGCACTACTTGAAACAAGTGTATGAAAGAAAAATACAGCCGTTTAGAACAAGTTTATCTACGTAAAACGCAGAAACCAATGCATCTACGTAAATCGCAGGCGCTGTATAGAACCAGTATATCTAAGTAAGGTCACAGTATATATAAGGCGTAGCTGTGGCTTTGAATCAGTGTAGGTACCTACGTATGTACAACGTAGACGCGCTACAACGCGAGTCGAGAGATCCAAAATTTTCGTAGAACAAACTAGGGACTAGGAAGGGGTCAAGTACATTAATTAAAAGCTATCTACGCAACACGTAGACACCGCTTAAAACCAACGCATTTAAGTTAAGCGTACGAGTAGTCTTAGTCAGTGTAGGGTACTACGCACAGCGTAGGCCGTAGACTCCACAACGCTATTCTAGACCTGCATAAACAAATTATTATTTATTTCTAAGCTTACGTAGGTCATATCTACCTCACCTTTCATATTTATACTTTCGTAAAAAAATAGTGTCTTAGGGTATAGATACCATGCTAGCCAAGCTTGACGTTTCATAAAATCTTTTTAACAATTGAACCGACTCGAAAAAAGTCGGTTATTTTTTTTCTGTTCTTAGTGTGTTCGTTCACTATGCTGTGAGAACAGCATAGTGAACGAAAGTGCCACAGTACGGGCAATTTAGTTATTTTCATTTTAACACAAAATTACTGAAATAATTTTCATGAAAATTAAATGAAATCAATGTGGGACTATATGCCTCAAACAAAAAGAGATTTTTTTAAATTGGTTAAAAAATAACGAAGTTATGAGGTAACAAACATTAAAAAAACATACCCGTTGAATTGAGAACCTCCTCTTTTTTTTCAAGTCGGTTAAAAAGTGCTTGTATAATCAAACCGTTATAATCAATGCCTTTGAACTAGATAATAACAACATTGGCATTCAAAGCAGCAGAAGTTAGTCAAGTAAACAAACAACAGGGATTAAATAAGATTATGCAATTTTGTTAATCTAAATTATACTGTTCCATTATATCTAATACGTTTATTTAAAAGATCCTCTCGCTTAATAAAGTTACGCCAATCTACTTTAAAGTGAAATTAAATTTAAAGCGAGATCGGGCATTCTACGAACTCCGAATAACTAGGTACCGAGGTAGATATTTTATCCATAAGATAAAACTTAAAGCTTTTATTATTTGCGTAAAACAGAAAGAAAATTTAGATTTAGAGAAACAAAAAAATACTGTATTTAAATTAGTAAAGAAAAACGAATAATTTTGAATAAAGCTACTTCATTATGTCTGTTAGGACAAAACGACAAACTGTCATAATCATCTAACGATCTACTCGTAAGAAGGCTCAGGGTCACACAGCGGGCGATGGAACGAGCGAGGAGTAGGTGTATCTCTGCGTGATCGAATCAGAAATGAGGAGATCCGCAGAATAACCAAAGTCACCGACATAGCTCAACGACTTGCGAAGTGGCAATGGGTGGGGCAAATAGTTCGAAGAGCCGGACGTTGGGGTCCCAAAGTACTGGAATGGCGACCCCGCACTTCAGTATCGTGATGTTTGGAAGTCCCTACAAAAGGCCTATGTTCTGCAGTGGACGTCCATCAGCTGATAATGATGATGATGATGATGAATCATTTAATGATGATTATAACTCTAATTTCTTTAGACTAATAGGCAATCCTAATTGAATTGCTTACTACATGCCTCCTTAAAGGCGAGGGCTTATTAGGAACTAGATCTACCAGGTTGTTTCATAGCAGGTTGGTAAACTTAGGATAATAAAATTTCATTCTGTAACGATTATCGGATGTATAATAACAACCAGGACCGACGACTTAACATGCTTTCCTATGCACAGTATAACACAACTTCACGACCTCGTTGGTACTGAGAATTTCTTAATTTCTCAGCAGAAGGAATAATCTTTTTTACATGAAAATGGAACCGACTTCAAAGACGTATTTTAGTTATTTTGACTTCTACACCAAAATTACTACACCGATTGTCATGAAAATGAGATGAGAACAATCTGATAGTGTAACTCTTTCTAACAAAAAAAGAATTTTCAAAATTGGTTATTAAATGACGAAGTTATAAGGTAACAAAAAAAAAACATCTGCTTCGAACTGAGAACCTCCTCCTTTTTTTGAATTCGATTGAAAACTAAAGTGTCCCAACTTCTAAACTCTGAAGTAGAAAAAGCTCAGTACTTTATATCTAGGAGACCTACATTTCACAGAAGGAACTTGCAAATATGATCCACTTTTGACAGTCATAAGAAAGTTTTTTGATAACCCACTTCGCCAACTTGTAATAAGTTCTTTGTTTGATCTATTCTGTTGGGAGCCTTCAAGTTAAACTGAATGCTGAAAGTGAAAGGGACTGTTCGCAAAACAAAAGTAATAAGTCAGTATCGTCTCTTATTGTCGCAACTGTTATAGCGATATACATAATAGCTGTACAATAAACTAGCCGACGCCTCCCGGTTTCACCCGCGTAGTTTCCGTTTTCGTGAGTTTATGGGTTTAAAATATAGCCCAAGATATCACAAATAACGTGACTTTCTAATAGTAAATGAAATCTTAATCAGTTCAGTACATCCAGAAATTACTCCTTATAATACCAGAAACTTTATCTCTTTATTAGTGTTGTGTGTAGTAATTTATTAATGCATTAAAGGCGTGATAGCCCAGTGGATATGACCTCTGCCTCCAATTCCGGAAGGTGTGGGTTCTAATCCGGTCCGGCGCATGCACCTCCAACTTTTCAGTTGTGTGCATTTTAAGAAATTAAATATCACGTGTCTCAAACGGTGAAGGAAAACATGGACTATTGGCCTAACCCCTCTCATTTTGAGAGGAGACTCGAGCTCGGCAGTGAGCCGATTAGTGTAGATAATGGTTATAGCTATATATGTATATATTATAGATATGTATCAAAGCGATGAACTTTTATAGGCATACTCGTACATATTATGTAAACCCAGATAAGGCAACGTCAAAAATATTTGACTATTAGTATATCTTCGAAAATTTGCAGAAAAAGGAATCAGTATTTTTTTCTTGCGAGTTCTAATCACAATAAGATTGATAATAGATAGTATTACAACAAATCTTTACAAGATCTTGTAATATAAAAAAAAAAAATATAAGACACATAATATATAAAGTCAATAAAAATAAATTACATTTTAAATCCAAAAATAAAACAATTACAGTAAAACAAAGTAACTAGGTTATGCTTGAAAGTAGGTACAAGGTACGTACCTAATCTTGACAAGCTTTGTCACAAATATCGTTGTGTATCTATACACAAAACTTCCCAAAAGTTAGGAACTGGAGTGTTCAAGTATTGAAGGTCATATATCACTTTGAATATATTAGGTACTAACACAAGTAAGGGTTCCGAGAACCGGCATGAATCATTCAAAGAAATAACAAATTTTCTTGTAAAAATTTGACGCTTTCCTCAGTCGTAAAACGAAATACTGCCGACTACGGCGGGCTCAAATTGAAGTTGAATGATTGCATGAGGTACACAAGTCACGTGGAGACGTAATATACTCTCCTGTTTTTATACCTTGTTATATCTATCAATCATCAGCATCATCATTAACAACGTATATTCTCCTCTCAGAATAAGAGGAAGTACCTTAGTCTACCACACTGCCCAGATGCGGATTGGCAAACTCCACACACGTAGAGAAATAAGATAATTCTCAGGTATGCAAGTTTCCTCACGATGTTTTTTCTTCACAGTTTAAGACACTTAATATTTAATTTCTTAAAATGCACACAAGTGCAAAGTTGGAGGTGCATGCCACGGAAAGTATTCGATCCTACGCCTTCAGAATCGAAGAGGTCATATTTATCTCGACTCTCAATGCGTACCTAGGTACTATTAGATATGAACTTAGAAGTACAAACTGAGTGTTTGTGACTTGAACATAAATATCAAAAATTTTGATAAACAATAAACTACAGAATTTAAACACTTTCGAAACAAGTTTAGAGTAAATAGACATTTTCTAATCAATCGCATCCACTTAAGACCTCATGATCTTTTCCTTAGGCATCCATCTTTTCCATCATGATTGTGCATGACCACATTGACGAAAACGTGGTAGGTAATTTAGTTCGGTTCATATCTATCGGATTATTATGCTACTCAAACAGCGACCATTATAAAAAATTTGTATTATAATTTTAATAAAGTTTTCCGTTTTTATAATAATTGTAATATTTTAATTTAGAATAAAAAAATCCGTATTGTTAAAAAATAATATGATTATTTTAGAATTTAAACTATCGTGAGTGTTATTCATATTAATTGATTATGAAACACGGCTAAAACTCACGTGATTATGCCCGACTAGTTTCGAACCCAAACAGACGCGGCACGATCCAAACTGATCTGTTTGGATCATGCCGCGATGCAAGAACCAGCTCATGACTAAGGGCCCCGTATGGGTTCGAAACTAGTCGGGCATACTCCGACCTAATATCACGTGAGTTTTAGCCGTGTTTCATAATCAATTAATATGATTATTATTTGGACAGATTAATGTCTGGTACAGAGTAATTACGAGAGTATTAAAATGATAATCAAGTACATATTTTGCATACATTTTAATTTCCGCCGTTACGCAGTATCCGGATTTTCATTAGCAGTCACTATAAATCTCCCTATGATATAATTAAAGCTCTATTTAAGGTGACCCATAAACAGCGCGTAAGAATATGGCTGCAGGCTTTCCACCTTCTCATAAAGATTTTATGTTTCATAAATGTGCCAGTAATAAATATAAATTCATGGGTTTTCGAGCTTGTTCCCTTTTTCTAACAAACCAACGCAACGAGCCTTTGATTCATCTTTTAATTTTGAATAGAAATGATTTAAGCATCAATGCATTTCTCAAAAATATGTTTTTTTTAATTCTTCATAAGTTAGCCCTTGACTACAATCTCACCCGATGGTAAGTGACGATGCAATCTAAGATGGAAGCGGGTGTAAAATTAAATCGGCCCTTTCGGTTTCTACTCAACATCGTACAGGAAGGCGACATCGCTTGGCGGGGTGGTAACTAGCCACGACCCAAGCCTCCCACCAGCCAAACCTGGACCAATTAGGTAACCTTAATCAGCTCATCTGGGGATCGATCGGTTTTGTAAATCCACCGCGCATACCACTGCGCCACGGAGGCCGCTAAGTAATACGTACAATGTTACTAAGTACTGATAGTAACCAATAACCCTGAAGCATCCCCATATAATGCTAGCCACCCACCATCCAATAAGCCCACATGCCTGCAGCGCTAACGGCTTGACGTCCGATACAACTGATCGTGTGTGATCGGGTGTGTGTGGATGGTGGGTGGCTAGCATTAGAGATTCCTGAGATTCCTGTGAAAGGTTCTGAGGATGACACTTTAATAACATTTTCTGGTTCACGTAGATATTTCAACCAAGGGAAAGTTTTTGATGACAGCAATTTAGCATTCTACCTAAATTGGTATCTATACTAATATTATAAAGCTGAAAAGTTTGTTTGAACGCGCTAATATCAGGAACTACTGTTCCGATTTGAAAAATTATTTCAGTGTTAGATAGGCCATTTATCGAGGAAGGCCATAGGCTATATATTATTCCTACGGGAACGGAAACCACGTGGGTGAAACCGCGCGGCGTCAGCTAGTACCTAATAAAGCAGAAAAGTTAATAAACTCAAAGTTTTGGGCTTTAGTGAATACGCGTGTATTTTTTAGCCCAATCTCTAAAACTGCTAAATTGATTTTCATGAGATTTCGCATAACTTGAAGCAACGAAGTTACTAGCGTAAATTCGTTGCTTCACTTTGAACTTAATGGAGATATTACATAAAATCTAATTTCGGATGAAGTGACGGGTGCCTCATCGTCATCATTATCAACCTATATTAACGCCCCATTACAGAATCTATTGTCATAATTTGAGTAGTCGGAGGCTTCAGTCGTGTCTAGTTACCACCCTACCGGCAAAGACGTACCGCCAAGCGATTGCGTTACGATGTCGTTTAGAATCCGAAAGGGGTGTGGATTTTCATCCTACTCCTAACATGTTAGCCAGCTTAAATCTTAGATTGCATCATCACTTACTATCAGGTGAGATTGTAGTCAAGGGCTCAATTGCAAAGAATTAAAAAAATATCCAGGCTTTCAGAGAGGGAATATTGAGTTTAGACTCACCACGCTGATAAAGTAAGAGTTGGTGGCCTGTCGCTCGTATGTGCGTAGTAAACTATACATCCAAAATATGTACATGTGTGATTTCATACAAAATTTGCAAGTTCGTTGCGCAATTATTGATTCCATGATTTGGCACAAATTAAAACATTGTATACTATCGATGTTGTGCGGGAGCTGAAAACATCAAAAGTAATTATTTAGAGTGGAAAATTTGCGAACACGATACTGGTTCACGATTGAAATGCAATGTTTGATGAAATCTCTGCTCTCTGATGTTCGTTGCTTGTTTAATGTATTGATTGAGTATTAACTTTGTATATTATTAACTCTATTTTAGGAAATAACAGAATGTTTAATTATGAAAATGGGCAATACTTATGTAACAATAACATACTAACGGACACCCGCGACTTCGACCGTTTTTCACAAATCTCGCGGGAACCATTGAGTTTTCCGGGATGAAAAGTAGCCTATGTGTTAATCTAGGCTATTATCTATCTTTGTTTTATATTTCAGCCTAATGGATTCAGTAGTTGCGGCGTTAAAGAGTAACAAACATTCATACAAACTTAATATTAGTAAGATATAGGTACCTAACTAGCAGACGCTCCGTCGTTTCAACCGTGTACCTAGTTCCCTTTCACGCAGGAATACGGCAATATATTTGCAAATAACGTGGCTTTCTATTGGTAAAAGAATGTTAAAAGTCGGTTAAGTAGATATAGAGATTATCCCTACAACTACAAATACTTTACCTCTTTATAAAATTAGTACTATAGGTAAAAGAGTAAGAAACAAGTACGACTCTGTGTCTGACTAGTTCAAGGTAATCTACAGTACTGTTACCTAAGTAGTTATATACAGGGTGTCCCGTAATTAATGGATAAAACGCAAACGGTAGATACACCACCTAATTATCTAAAACTAATTTGAATAGTTTTCCAAAAATCCCTAAACTGACCAAGTTATATTTTATTTTCGAATTTTTCAAATTTTTTTGTCTTGAATCAGTTTTTTCAATGCTGTAGCTGCTGTAATTATGATTTTAAAGATCTGAATTTTGTTGAATGTTACGAAAGAAATTACCAACGTGCAAAATTGATATTTTTATAAATAATGTTTTATTTGTTTGATTTATGGTCTACATAAAATCGTTCAAGAAATCTTTAACTTTATATTTTAAACTAGCGGACCCGGTCAAGCTTCGCTTTGACTTTTGTGCACTTCTTCCATACCATTACCTACTACCTACTTCAACCCTACACCTACCCTACACCTACCCTACCCCTACCTTACCCCTACCTAATTGGGTAAAACTGAATTATTTTTAATTCTGTTAGGCGTTATTACCAATTTAAACCTAATTAAACATCCCACTACAGGGCCCTCCCTGTAGAAGTTATAGGAGAGATTTGTAGCTTAAACTCACGACTCTACTCCAATGCGAGTTGGTGGACTAGCCTAGTCTTTCTCTACTGTAGGTACACATGTTATCAAATTGTATTATACCCTGCAGGGGTCGACAACACTGCGCTTTTCGGTGCGGGATCGCCATTCCAGCACCTTGGGACCCCAACGTCCATCGGCTCTTCGAACTATTTGGCCTGTCCATTGACACTTCAGCTTCGCGACTCGCTGAGCTATATCAGTGCCTTTGGTCCTTCTGCGGATCTCCTCATTTCTGATTCAACTACACAGAGAAACCCCAAACATAGCTCTCTCCATCGCCCACTGACTGACTTTTTATGAAGGCCATAATTAACGACCAGGTCGCGGATCCGTAATTCATCACTGGCAACACGCACTGTTCGAAGGTTCAAATTGTATAGTTTATATATAATAGGTCGCATTTCTCTAACTATAAATAACCATTCAATAGTTGTTTTTCAATAACCAATAAATATTCAGGGATTTTATTTTTAAAATTCATGACAGCAAAATGTTAGAATGTAAAGAAATTCTTGCAATAGCGAATACTTGACCGGATTTCACATTTTATACCCTCGTGTAGGCAAATTTAGTTGAACAGCTACCGATACTTCAATCCCACTCATAGATCAACGTCGGAGTGAATTAAGATTAAGAATGAGCGTGTAAACATCGTTGTTTTATGTATGTGTAGCGGAATATATTGTAACAAATTAGCTTCCCGTTCGGGTACTGAAGTCAATAACATGCTACTCGTATATTGTAGTCTAAGAACCTAAGACTGTAGCCATGTGGCACGTCGATTCTCTTTCTATAAACGCTAACGCTTCGAAAATTTGAAAATATATGGGAATGACATTCACTATCGACAGGTCATGCGATCAAGTTGTCGATCATTCTCATACATTTTATTATTTTCGAAGCGTTAGCGTTTGTAGATAGAGAATCGACGTGCCACATGGCTAAAGTCCCTGTAGTGGCTAGGCCATTGGCATATTACAAAAGCTGAAACGTTGTAGGCCTAGGTTCCTTCAATATGCAACTATTTACGAGCGCATTTTATAAAACGAACGAAGTGAGTTTTACAATGAGTGTCTCTATTATAACACTCAATTACTTTGTTTATTTACGACTAGTATTGTATAGTACAGTACAGTTTGATTTGTTTTGAAATTAATAATATTTATATTCCAGAAAGGGAAAGTTAATTGAATGCCGGAACAGCTGCTAATATTTTACTCATTTTAATAGAACATTCAGAGTTTTAGTTTCTATTAATGTTCAAATTATTTGAACTAAGTAGGTATAGCTAACAGTATAATTCTAATTTAGCGGTTCGAAACTGTTGCATAAATAATTACTTTTGCTGACATTTTACTATACGAGTGTTATTAAAGTTAACACACTGAAGGATTAAGCCAAATGTTGATGATTAATATACCTGCATTAGACTTGCTATTTTCATGTAAGTACACTGTAACGTTTTTCTTGTGAATAAATTAAATAAAATAAACTTAAATGTAGGGACACTCATCCTCTACTATCTTATTAAGAGTATAATATAATAGATATTGCTAGAAGTAGGTACTTACTGGGATAAGCTAAAAGTCTACAAAGTGAATCCAAAGGGGCCACTCTTTTTTTGATATTAGACGATATCAAACTTCTAGTTAATAACTATAATTCGTTTGTAACTTAAAACTGCTTTGTAATTTTTTACATACGACAAATACGTGGTAATACACTAGTCTTAATAAAAGTAATTGAAGCAATTTGATTTGTTTTATTTTGACTACCATTCGGAACGAAGTACACGAGGTAGATAATTTATATTCCGATTTATCTAGAAATTATAGTTTGAAAATAAAATTGAAACAATTCCATTCCGCAAATGGGGATGATGACTAGGTTAGAATATATTGATTTTTATAATACATTCGGGTCAATAGGGTCAATGTTAACTAATATATACATAAAAAGAAAAGATTGTCTGGATATTTGCAAAATAAATGAGATTATAAAATTTCAAAATCTATTAAAAATATTTTATCGTAATTAGATGAAAATTCATACAGTTTTAGCTTCCTTACATTTTTTAATATATGAACTATAAACATAAACGCACAAATAACAAAGATATTAGTAATTTTGTTTGAACGCACATACGAATCTAACGATCATTACATTACTTATGACGTCATTAGTTCGTGCCATTTTGTATGGAGCGTTTTTCAGGGATCCGTGGCAGTGCCGCAAATCTGACCCTTTAAATCCCTGTAGCTCCGAAAGTAATGATCGCAGATACCCTGTTAATTTCACAAAATTGCTTTACTATTAGCTCTTAATTTATATACAATTTAAAAAAACTGTCATCATCCCTATTGTCTGTTCGTTCAAAAACTGCGTTTCAACGAAAATTCCATCATTACTATTAGTCTTTTAACCATTAATTAGTCACGTGTACATAAGCTCATTGATGACGTAAATGTAGCGATCAAAAGTTCTCTCTGCTCGTGAATTGATTGGCTTCAGTTACGCCGCGCAATCTGAAATTCATAAACCTACAGTTGTGTACTTTGCATGAATATGGACATTTAGAAATGCACGATTTGTTCGGCATTGCTATTTCTGGATAATTCAAGGTTGCAGCGTTAATCCGTTATCGTTGGCAAGTACGCAGAAAAAGAAATTGGTACAAGTATGCTGCCAAAAGGAATCATGGGGTTGTCTCTCAACCACTTCAAGGTTAATGTCAAACGTAACCTTATATATTATAGAACTAACACAACCGCGTAGTTCCAGTTCCTGCGGGGATACAGCGATAAAATACAGTTTTACAAATAATGTCACTTTCTATTGGTAAAATAATTTCGAATAGATTCAGTAGATCTCTGGATATACTGAATTCATCCAAAATTATTTGAGATTAACCCCTACAACTTCAAGAACTTACAAAATTGACCTACCTCTATAATTAGTACCTACATTAGTAGATAATAAATAAACGAGAAATACTTAGTGCTGAATAATATTCCAAGATGGTGATAACAAAACATAGAAAACAAACTGCAGACAGGTGCATGTAAAAGTAGGTACTTACCTAAATTTCTAAATACAAATCCTATTTTGGCTTGGCCGTAGTCGTGTAAAAAACAAATAGGTTACCTACGTTTCACCAAGATTTATAAGGGATAACAGGATTATTTAGTCTGTCTTTGCCGGAGAACAGCCTATAATCTGATACGATTTTCTCTAAATTATAGGATTAAAGGGTATTTCTAATGCGGATAGACTAGTAATTTAAAACAAGTAAATACATCGCTATGACATCTTTTCTCTTAGATCATAAGGTGACAACTGTTAGTTTTAAATAGACAAAATAAGGTAAAATAATTAATTGATAAATAATGGTCTGAAAATCGACTCTCTAGTAAATATTTTCAATACAAAATCAGGAGCCTATTCGTTCGTTCGTTATCAACCCATATTTGGCACACTGCTGAGTTCGAGTCTCCTCTCAGAATGAGAGGGATTAGGCCAATAGTCAAACACGCTGGCCCAATGTAGATTGGCAGACTTCACACACGTAGAGAATTAAGAAAATTCTCTGGTATACAGGTTTCTTCACGATGTTTTTCTTCACAGAGCCTATACCTATAGTTAATTACAGAATAGATAAAGAAAGATTGTCGGACTTTTAGGGAGCAAAAATACGTTTTATCGAACGCACCGAAGTCTGGAAAATGGCTTGAATGGAAAACGCTACATCACCATGATGCGCTAAGTTCATGATTTTGTCCGACTCGCCATGAATATCTCATACCTACACAAAGTTTGAGCAATATGGTAAGGAATATAAATGCGTGGCTGAGTATGTTGTAAGTTTTTGGTGTTTTTTGTTTATTCTTTATAAGTTAGCCGTTAGAGGTCGTTAAAGTAAGCATACTTACTCTAAGGTTGTAGTCTACTCAGATTACGTAGCGTTTGGAAACCTCGTAGCTTTAAGGTTACACAGCTTTTTCTTTTTATAATAATTCTTTTACGTAAAAGTTCCACATGCCTAAAGCTTTAATTCGATCGTAGATGTTCGATTAAGAATATACTGCTCATAATTATTATTAAAAAAAAGATAATGAAAAAGAAGTTTATAATTAAAAATATCACACTTTTTTAATTTAATAATCTTGCTTTAACTTTCGTAAAGAAAGTACCGGTACCTATTCATAAACAATTTTATGTGAAATGACGTATATATCTGTACTGATGCTTGTGATATTGTTTGGCCTTTGCCGTAGAACGGATCTTTGCCGACCTTCACATTATTTAAATTAGTACATTAAATCCTGCTTGTTTATCATTTAGTCGGTTTACATTCAGCAATTCTCTTATTACTAAGATTTAACAATGACCCTGGCTCAGTTTGACATGCTTTTGCTTTATAATCGAGAAATTGATTTTATTCCCAACTCTGACCAATTTAATATTTTCTAAGCACACAAGCCTGTATAGGGTTACTGTATGTCGACAGTATGAGTTTCGAATAAGTCTGTACCTACCTCCCTCTTTTTTAACACGTTTCTATATTACTATAGATAGAGATAGGTAGAGACGAATTCGAAGCTCACATTGCAAACATCGTTACAAAATAGCGCTACTGGGTTTCTCTGGGGCTTATCGTCAAGACGAGGGTAAGATACGGCAAACGATTTAGAGTTGTAGTATAATCAATGTGAAATGGCATTCGGCCGCATTTCGTGACTGAGAGTCCAGAATTCTTCCGCTTGCAGATGATCAATAGGTTTGATCTACGCTTGACAATAATCATTTTTTATGGAAAGCAATGATGAGGTCTAGGAATGGGATGTACTTATCTAGAAAGTGCCAATTCACTTAAAAATCATTTATTTCAAGTAGGCTCAGCTTACGAGCACTTTTGAAACGTCAGTTGACTATTTGTAAACATTTTACAATTACACTTGCCCTGAAGTTGTTTAGTTTGTAGGTGGCAGGAAACGCGTTAAGTTATCTTCATTATATAGATAACTACTCAACTCAACTAAGTAGATACGAGTAGAGGATAGTTTCAGCGGTAGGCAAGACATAGTTAACAAGACACACGGCTAAAATATCTTCCGCCTTAATCTCTAGTTTTAACGAGATCCGGCCTTCATTATACTAGATACTGCGAATGACGCCTGTTTAACTAAACTAAGAGGTTACTTAACGAGGGATAGGCAGTATACCTACCATTCAGTATTGTGGCAGCCGCAAATTGGTCATCATCATCATCATATCAGCCGATGGACGTCCACTGCAGGACATAGGCCTTTTATAGGGACTTCGAAAAATCACGATCCTGAGCCGACTGCATCCACCGAATCTCTGCGACTTGCTTGATTTCGTCAGTCCACCTAGTGGGAGGGTCGACTAACAATGCGCTTCCTAGTCACCATTCCAGCAACTTGGCACCCAAAAGTCCATCGACTCTTCGAACTAAGTGCACCGCCCATTGCCACTTTAGCTTCGCGACTCGTTGAGCTATAATCCGTTACGTGATGATCCGCAGAAGGATCTTCTAATTTCTGATTCGATCACGCAGATACTCCGAGTATAGCTCGTTCCATCGCCCGCTGTGTGACACTGAACCTTCTTATGAGGCCCACAGCTAACACCAAGTCACCAAGTTTCGGAACCACTAGCAACACGCACTGTTCAAAGACTTGTCTGTTTTCAGGCACTGAGGAATTTGGTAAAGTTTTGGTACAGTATACAGTCCTGACCTTGTCACAGACTTCCTAACGGGACGATTGAAACAATTGGGTCAGATAACCAGGCTTATCGTTTGTTGAGAAGTTTCTCTTGGTCGAATAGATAGGTACGATGTACAAAGGGTTTTACGTTTCCTAATTAGTAATACTCCTAGATAAGCATTTCCAAAGTTAAACTTAAGCACTGTTTTGGATCGCGTGGGATTTGGTTGAATTTGCTGTGTGTTGAATTAATTACGGTTATTAATTAACTGAAATCAAGTTTGCAATTTCCCAAGTAATATATTCTGTGATTCAAAAGTTTTTTTTTATTTTGACAAGTGTCGTCCCAATTCCATTTCTGTTTCCAACTAAAATGAAGAGCATCTGTTTAGTTTTCTTTTTATTTCAATTTCAGTACATATGCTGGGTGAAATTTTGTTTTTTACTTTTTGTGTGTAGATTCATATGTCTGACTGCTGTACACTTATTTATACATATATGGTTTTCTAGTTCCCTTTTATAATTTCTTACAGGGCCCAGTATTTCGCGCGTATTGAGTTGAAATTAAAAGCATGTATACTCAGGTTACCTATCCGTGGCAGCTGTGAAATATTCAAACTTCTTTTTATTTATTCTTTACAAGTTAGCCCTTGACTACAATTTCACCTGATGATGCAGTCTAAGATGGAAGCGGGCTAACTTGTTAGGAGGATGACAATCCACACCCCTTTCGGTTTCTACACGGCATCGTACCGGAACGTTAAGAAAATCTCAATCTGCCCAGCCGGGGATCGAACCCAGGACCTCGGTTTTCTAATCTACCGCGCATACCACTGCGCCACGGAGGCAGTCAAAAAATTAATTTAAATAAAAGTTACGACCGTACATGTATTTCGACACTCTCAAAAGAATCCTTCATAGGGTAGTGAAAATTTTAAACATTTTGTAATTAAATCATAAAAAATTTCGTAATTTAAAGTACGTAATCAAGTTCCTACGAATTTGCGCGGAACCCCCGCCGAGTGCATCTCGCACTCAAACAAAGCGAAACTTCGCCGGGCAAGGAGCATGTTCAACAAAGTACCACATCAACTGAGTCTTGGGTACGTGTTAGCCTCATTTGCCTGTAACTACACGGGCAATCGTACCCTTCAGGCCGGAACCATACCTAATGTTAAGTAACTTTGTTCTCCTTCAAGTTACTAATTATCTCTCAACTATCACGCATAAGACAGAACTTTACACTTTAAATTTGCTTAGTTCAAACTAGCCGTCCCCCCGCGGTTTCACCCACGTAAGAATACGGGGACTTGACACTCACATAAATGTGGCGTTCTAGTGGTAAAAGAGTTTTTCAACTCCCACTTCGTAATCTTAATATAAAATGTCAAACCATATCACAAAGTTGTTCATTCCTACAGGTCGTTTGGTAGTCTTTATTACCACACGGGTAAATCGTGCTACAATGATTTTTTTTTAATTTTTTAATAGTTCCATGATATACAGGCTACATAAATTCAGATTTCCATAAAAGAGACAAATCTAGGAGGCCATGCCGATACAAAAATCGAGGAGGCAATGCTCAACGCAGTGGCAAACTGTGGCATAAATAACTATTTCCAAATCGGTTCGGTAAATCCTTAGACTGCCCCCTATATTACCACAAACTTTAATCTTCATATTATTAGTTTATAAGTATAGACATAGAATGATACTAGTATTTCTCGAAAGAAAGACCGAAGAAGAAAGAAAAAATGTTTGCTCAGAGAATTGTAGTCCTCGTAATCTCAATCTAACCATTTATCAACGGGGCATCTAGGGAGAACAGGCGCAAGTAACATTATCAATATGGTACGTTCAGATTTGCGAAACCACACACTAATTAAATATCAGATTGAGTTGAGATGTATTATTTGTACTTGAATGTACTCGTAGATGGATCTGCGTTTCGATAGAGATGTGTAATTACCCATAACGAATCTAAGTCCAATATTGGAGGTTTGATTAACTAGTAACGAGCCAGATTCTCCGTGGATTTGGAATAGATTAGGTTATATGTGTAGGTCTGGGTTACTAAAGATAGTTAGAGACATATCGATTATATATATGAACTATTTAGCGAAATCACTAGAGTTTGGCTCATGAAAGTAGACTGAAATCGCCCGCCCAATTAAAAAAAATCGGAGTAAATTCTGAAAATTTTAGTGCAAATATTGGAATAACTGAGTTTAATACTTATTCATAGGTAGTAATGTATTCACAAACATAATAATTTAAACAAATTATGAGAACGCATGATTTTTTAATTGGTATAAATGATTTTTTTAATTCGGCGGGCGACTTCAGTCTCTACTTTCATTAGCCAGACTCCTACCTAACTCAACCAGGTGTCTATGAGGATTTCCCCATCTGTATCTATATGAAAAAAAAAAACGCAATATTAATCACTCCAATATTTAATATTTAACGCCTCGGAAATTCTTATGATTGATATGTTAGTGCGCAGCAAAAGCGTCGCGAAAAATTCGAGTATATCATTACTTTTTTTAACATAAGCCATGTTTAACCTGAAAGCTACATTAAAATTTCCACTTTAGCCTTCCTTCAATCAACGTCATTTCACTCATGTGTAAAAACACCTTCATCTAATATATATCCAGGTTTTTATTATTTACAAGCAATTGTGTAGGATTAAAAATACTTTTATATTATGTAAACATGTACAAGTATATGTGTATAATATATAAATCTCAATAACTGGTGAAATATGAATTTGGATCAAATTTTCGTTGTATATACGTTTTTCTGTTATTCCCAAAAATAATGTGCTTACAATGGCGCGGATAACGAGGTCCTGCTTTCCTTTCCTTCCTGATTCTTGGCTCAGACTGAGAAATGGAGAAAATGGCTTTTCTTCCTTCTAAGAATTTCTCAGTACAAATTCTAAGCCGAATAGGAAGTTTGTCGAGTAATGCGTTACACCCTCGTGCTTCGGGAAACGGGTTAAGCCGTATGTTCTGGTCATTATCATTTAACTCTGTAGTGATCATTACAAAATCGAACATTCACCCTAACCCCAGCAAGCTCCATTGGAGCAGCAAGGCGGTTCTAAGCTCCACATCCCCTCTTTTGGCAGGTGGAAGGCCTGGCACTGTAGTGGCACGTTTAGATATAGGCTGAAAAGAAAGGGTAGATGACTCACATCAAATTTAATATACTTAAACAATATTAATTTCGTATAGTAGGTACATGGAAAAATGGTCCGAAATATATTAATTAATTAATAAAATATATTAATTATTTTATTTTAAAAACTTAATTTAAATATCCTGTATTTTTTTTTAATTTTCCAAACGTCAAAAACGCCGTCGTCTATTTTGTGACCTCACAATGTTACTTAATGACGTCAAACTAATTGTTAAATAATATTTTTGTCTAACACTCCGTTTGGTAAAGAATTTGTTGACGTGACTTCATGAAACATTTAAATATAGACTACCATGGCCGACAGCGTTTTGGCTCATATTGTAAAAAAAAATTTAAATATTAAAATTTTCATGTAATCACGTCTCAAAAAATATTTTCAACCTAGTAGTACGATAATGAACAGTTTAAGACCATTTAAAAAAAAGTGTCAACTAGCCTATTAAGTAAATATCATATAATACGTTGTATACTTTTCATGCCGAATCCTCTACATCTTAACTTGAACAACTGAATACCTACAAGGAATATTTCAGCGAGTCGACGTGGCTGTAATCTATAACCTCTTTCACGTTCAATAGGCTCGATGCTTTTTGCTTGGAATTTATGACAATAGACCAAGCAGGTAAGGGCAGAATAACTTACCGGCGTACAATAGAACGAATATATCAAACTGTATTTTATGTAACGGCATGTTACTGTGACGTCTTCGCCAATTCAATATCGTTAGGTAATTAATAGGTATATCCGTTACCCTCAAAGATCGAAAACGCTCAGTGAGCGGAAAAATAGCTCACAACGCGTTGTGGTCACAGTAAAACATCCACTATGTTATGGCTCTAATGAAAATAGACTGATTTCAGATCTTATCTTAATCGAAAATTGCGCATTTTTCCAGACTAGGAGAAATAAAACAAAAAGCACTGTTTCACAATAAAATAAAATCTATTCATAAATCGTTTTAATAACGTGGTCTGGTAATTAAAGCTTTTGTTATTGAAATACTAATTGGGTTCAATTAACGAGTAGATGGGTTAGTATTCAGAACAATATTAATTGTATTTTTTCTATGACATTTAATTAAATCATCATTAATCCTACTAATATTATAAATGCAAAAGTTTCTATGGATGTTTGTATGGATTGTATGTCTCTTTAACGCCGCAACTTCTTAACCGATTTGGCTGAAATTTAAAACGAAGATACATGATACCCTGGATACACATAGGCTACTTTTCATCCCGGAAAAATCCATGGTTCTCGAGGGATTGGTGGAAAATTAAATTTCACGTTGATGAAGTCGCGCTAGTTATTTGTAACTAGCGGACGCCCGCGACTTCGTCCACCCTTAGACCTCCTTATTCCGTCCCTATCGCAAAATCCGTTCTTTGCGAATACCTACTAACTGTAGACTACCTCCCTGCCAAATTTCATATTTGTCATGATTTATTTAGAGTTTAATAATAATATAATTTTCAGCAAAGAGTATATAATTTGAAGGTTATATGTTATATATTTTTTTTTAAATAAATAAAATATTTTCGCTTATGCATATATCATGTTTTATATCTTTCGAAGTCCATAACTCAACGACAAGTAGTAAAACTTTACAAATCGCAAGTATTTATAAATGAAAATATTTTTAGTAATTTAACAATTGTTCTCCTCTTTTATAATAGATTCGGTTATCGGGTAATCCATTTAACCTTTATTTACTTTACAAATGGCGTTTACGCTTCAGTCCCCGTCAATGCAATCGGTCCCAGGGGGATTCTATAACGATGGCGAATGACAATATTAAGTACATTTGCTTAAATTTCTAGCAAATTTACGCTTGAAGGACTAATAATATATAGAATCAATGACGGAATTTACAATAAAATAAGTATTTTAAGATTACACTGTAAACTATTTGGAGATGACAATATATGAAAATGTTAATAACTTTGTAAATATTACCCTGCTTTTCCTAATACTACCTATAGATAAGGATGAATTTTATAATAGAGTTAAAAAGGTTTTTAAAATAATTCCACAGCTCGTTGTGCACCTTTCCCGGAGAGCCCCTCGTGGCACGCCCGGCTTTAAAAATACTCGTAACTCTCGCTAAAATGAGATGCTTAATAAGTGTAATAGAGGTCTCCAGGTATATTAAAGATTAGTACATACAAGGTAGTCAATTTAAGCTTCGTATGCATTAGATATGCATACGAATACTCTTATACCAACTATTAATTGATTAAACCTAATTAATAAATGGTCACGGTGAAATGGTTCAAGCAAAACCTCAAGGCATCTCGTGTACGCAAGTTTATTTCGAATAACATAAAATTTAAAATTTAAAAAACCCTCGAAGGTCATGAAATTATTAATTACACTCTCGATCAAGTCATCAATATTCTCTATCAGTGCGCTTTCAATTGAGACCCCACTCGAATATATTTGCTACTTTCAACCCCCAGAACTTTTAAACGGTTCAACCGATTTCCATCAAACATGTCTAAGAACACTCGCACATAAGTCGTCTTTTATACAAAAAAAAACTAAATTGAAATCGCTTCATCCGTCCGGGAGCTATGGTGCCACAGACAGACAGACAAGTCAAACTTATAAAATCCCTCTTTTTGCGTTTGGGGTTAAAAAATACATTAGATATAATCATCATCATTATTATCAACCCATGTACATCTGTAAGAAGAAACTAAAAAGAAAACTGCAAGAGACATTTTTTGTAGACAATTTCATGAGGAACAAATTTATAATAACCTCTATTTACCTCCGAGCAATAGGTCGCGAAATATTTGCAAAAAACTGATTTTCGTGACCTTTTGACCTTTGTAACTTTTTTAGTCGGCACTATATCGATGTCGATTTTTCACATCTTTTTAATACCATTATAATGAATTATGTATACAAAAAATTTTAATAAAAAAATACAACCGACTTCAAAACCTAAAAACGTACCCACTAAACTAAAAAGCGAAAAATAACATCATAATATGTTCTACCTGCTGATCAGTATGAAGGCGGTGCTAAGCCGGTGATGTATTAATTCAAGCCATGTGAGAATATCTTATAGATTTAGATTTTGCAAACAGTGTTATTTCATGTTCTCCTGTCAGAAATGGCTTAAATTAAGACAGCACCAGCTAAGCACCGCCTTCATACTGATCAGCAGGTAGAACATATTATGATGTTATTTTTCGCTTTTTAGTTTAGTGGGTACGTTTTTAGGTTTTGAAGTCGGTTGTATTTTTTTATTAAAATTTTTATTATTTTTCCATTTTTAGTGTAAAATTTCATCTCAAATGAATACATCAGACCCCTAATGACAATCACAACCCATCTTGGTACAAAATTCTCAGCAATACAAATTAATCAAGCCCAAGTACAAGGTAGCTACCGTAAACCGTTAAGGGGTTCCCTTAATTGACCTTGGTCTTCATCATCAGACCCCTAATAACAGACACAACTTATTTAGATAGAAAGTTCTCAGCAATACGAATTAATCAAGGCCAAACACAAGGTAGTTACTGTAAACTGTTAAGGAGTTCCCTTAACTCTCCTTGGTCTTCATCATCAAACCCCTAAATGACAGTCACAACCTATCTATGTGGAAAGTTCTCATTAATACAAATTAATCAAGCCCAAACACAAGGTAACTGCTGTAAATCGCCGAGGAGTTCCCTCGTCTGTTTTATGGCTCCATCATCAGATCGATTTTAAACCTTCATAAAATTGTAGTGCTTAAAAGTACTAAATGGAAAAGTTTACGAACACACTAGACACCCATATAATTTTCGAAAGTTCCCCTCAATTTCTCCAGGTTTCCATCATCAGATCTTGACATGATGGCAATGGGACCAAATGGGGACTATACCGTTTCAAACAAAAAAAGAATTTTTGAAATCGGTCCAGGCGTCTTTGAGTAATCGGTGTACATACATAAAAAAAAAAAAAAAAAAAAAAAAAATACCGACCGAATTGAGAACCTCCTCCTTTTTGAAGTCGGTTAAAAACTCAGCTCACTAGGATTTTTTTTTCAAATAAACCCTAAAACGACTGGACTATATAGATACAATCTAAATAAATGACATCTGTGTACTGTTAAGACACGCTTTCGAAGTATAGACGGATCGTCGGTTTACAACACAAAATTTATTACGTTCGGAAATCATTTAGCGCGTTCGCCTTCTAAACATCTGTTGTGGTGGCCGGTGTTTTTACATCTGTTACTAACTAAAAATAAACGCAATTATCTCCAATTTTAGGTGGCAGGTTAACAAACCATCGGTGCACGGGCACGATGACAGACATTAGAGTGGAAGTGTCGTTTTGGCATTGGTCCAGATTCGGAAAGGATTTTTCGGCCGCACTTTTTATGGGTTCACAAAAAAGGGTTACAACGCGACACAGAATTCCCAGTGAATTAACGATGTTTCGAGAATAGCTTTGAAGTGATATTAACGAACGTTAAAACTTCGTAATATGATTAATAGGACTTTTACAATTTAAAGCTATAACTAAGAAAAAAACATTTGTTTGTTTATGATCCTCTTTATAAAAATAACCTGACGAGACGTTATGGGCATAAATTGTGCGACTTGACATTGAATATTTGACTTAGCTGAAAATAAGCGCCGTGTTGTGTTAATCGTCCACATATCCGCATATTGAACGCATCGCTTCAAACGGAAAGTAGTATTCTTTGTATAGAAAGTCATAGTCAAGTGTATCCACCAGCGGCGAAGAGTACATGCAAGTCGATTCCCGTCGGGTTACCTTAACATAAAATTGTTGTACTGTATCTAGATTATAATATGAGAAACCGGAGTTTGTATCACGCTGCATGAATTTTTTTTCTTTGGGACGGCTTACCTTCATCTAAATTCCATCCTTCGCCACTGGTATCCACTGATCCGCATGGTTCGAATCACACGAAACTATCGTAAATTAAAACCCATTTGATGCGATGCGTCCGATACGTACGGTGCGGATATGTGGACGCCTACCATTACTGAACTACAGTCATTCATATTAATACAATAAGTTATAAACAAATTTAAAAGTCGGTTATTCGGACTTTAGTTATACTACAGTCTTCGAACGTTCTCATATTGGGGCCAAAACATTATACTTCAATAAGACCAATAAAATATTTTTATCGGCACCAGATTTGTCGCGACATTGATTGATGATTTATTTGAACTGTTAGGATTTGTTAACATTTACAGTAAATACTTAAAACCACAGAACATTATAGCAAAAGCGTTATCAACAGAGCTGTAAGGCCATAAATGTCAATAGATACACGTAGAGAAATGACTGATGACCAGACGACTCATTTGATAACGCATTTACTATATTATTTTTATTATTTGCTGTGTATTTAATTATTTCCTGCGAAATAGCTCGCTTATTAAAATTTATTTAGCAGTCCCACAGGAGCAGTATAATGTTTATTCTACGAATTAAGTGTACCCTACGTTGTTTTCGGTACCGTATACGTACTTATTACTCCGTAATCCGTAGAACATTTTGTACAATTGATTACTATCAAGTTAATTATTCTTGAGTAGCTTCATCTGGATGAACCGATCAACGTTTTCATTTACGACATTTCTTGATTCTGGTAGCTAACTGGGTTACCAGGAAATGGACATTTCTGAGTGTCGAAAGTAGATAATGTAACACGCAATTTTTAGGCCATTGTGGCTTTTAAGTTGTATCATCATTATCATCCCACAGTCGGCTCATTGCTGAGCTAGAGTCTCCTCTCATAATAAGGGGGTTAGGCCAATAGTCCACCACGCTGGCAATGCGAAGAATGCATACCTGAGAATTAAGAAAATTCTCAGGTATACAAGTTTTCTCACGATGTTATTCCTTCACCGTTTGAGACACGTGATATTTAATTTCTTAAAATGCACACAACTGAAAAGTTGGAGGTGCACGCCCCGGACCGAATTCGAACCCACATCCTCCGGAATCGGAGGCAGAGGTTATATCCAATAGACTATCACGAATCTCGACACGAATAACGTTAAGTTGTATAACTATTTAATCAACAGTAAAAAAACATCGGGTTATAACAACTTTGATAAACTACCCTCCATAAATGAATAACGAGGTTATTAAAAGTTGTTACTAACCAGCTATTTTTTTTACATTGCTTGCTATAATCAATATCAATAACAATATTATTTAATGGTCTTATTTAAATTTAACAATATTATTTAATGGTCTTATTTAAGTTTAACAATATTATTTAATGGTCTTATTTAAGTTTAACAATATTATTTAATGGTCTTATTTAAGGTTATAGGTGGCCCCAATACCGACTTATATAATCATAAGTCCGTAATCATAAGTCCGTAATCGTATACCGACTTAAATTTCATAACTTTCGAGTTTAATTTCAAGTGTCTGTGTCAAACAAATTCACTTTATTAAACCAATTTCCTTTTATTCATAAAATAATATGAAGTATGTACTTAAAAATATTTTAGCAACTAGATCTAATTACGATTATTTCGTACCTATCAGGTAAGTTGCGCTGAATTAATTAAGTACTAATATTATAATACGTATGTGAATACTCTAATCATGATTAATTTGACACTACCTCATTGATATAATTGAGCCGATAATATCGTAGCTACAGTATCGTATTTTCGGTATACATCGGTAGCTTTGAAGATAAAGTCGGTATGGAATGGCTGAGTAACAATGACCTATTAACAATTTATTTGATGTGTGACATAGTGGCCATTATTGTGTTTTTAATACACATAAATAATATTAAAATAGCTTGCGATTTTATAACAATTACACGATACTAATTTTTTTTTTATTCTTTACAAGTTAGCCCTTGACTACAATCTCACCTGATGGTAAGTGCTGATGCGGTCTAAGATGGAAGCGGGCTAACTTGTTAGGAGGAGGATGAAAATCCACACCCCTTTCGGTTTCTACACGGCATCGTACCGGAACGCTAAATCGCTTGGCGGTACGTTTTTGCCGGTAGGGTGGTAACTAGCCACGGCCGAAGCCTCCCTCCAGCCAGACCTGGACAAATTAAGAAAATCTCAATCTGCCCAGCCGGGGATCGAACCCAGGACCTCCGTCTTGTCTTGTATATCCACCGCGCATACCACTGCGCCACGGAGGCCGTCAAATACTAAACACGATCAACCTTTTTTTTGTTTTTGTCAGTCTGTGTGATTGTTTGTCCAGGCTAAACTTAGGAACGGCTGAGCCTATTTTAAGTAACGTCGTAATGACCTTTGAGTTGAGTCCGACATTTTTCATCCCGTAAGAAATCAATCTTCAATAATAGTTTAAAAAACTAAAAACACGCTTTACGCACGCACTAAAAATTACAAATGGAGATTTTTCAAGTTCCTTACAGCAAACCCTTTCATTTGACACCCATATCATCGATGTGCATATCAAATAACCTGTCCGCCATCTTGGACGTCCGTCATATTAGATTTAAGTCACGTGACTATTTTTTCGTATTCCTGATAGCAAACCCTTTCATTTGATATCCATATCATGGGGGTGGATTTCAAACAGCCAGTCCGCCATCTTAGGGTGGCCATATTAGATTTGTAATGACATTTCTTAGCTAGTCATGTATTGTCATCAGAAGTCAGAGCGTATGCAAAATTTCATCCTAGTCGAAGACCGAAAAGTGGGTCAAATTAAGATTCTAAGATTTTCTTACATACATAATTACAATCATAGTTAGTTACAAGTGAAGCTACTTTAGGCGTATTAAAAAATTGATGATTGATGATGATTTGTTATAGTTTTATACACATTAGTGCAAAATAGGACACGAGTCACTACCAATATTTTCGGTCGATTTCTATCAATTAGGTATTGGTTGACGTGGTTTGGCAAATAGCCAGACGCTGGAATATGCCGGACGCATGCCTCGACTCTTTATTAATTAGTTTACTTCTTGCCAGCAATAAAAACTGTTAAAAAGAGAACAATCACCACCTTTGAACTAAACCCATATGTTCAATGTTTCAATATTTTTACAACTCGTCTTTCGCTAAATCTAAATATACGTATAAAAGCGAAAGGTCTCACTCATCACGAAATCTCGAAAACCGCTTTAACATAGATAGATGAAATTTGTCACTGAGGTAGTTTATAGTTAGTAATTATGTCATTACTAACTATAAACCACCTCCGTAAATAAATCCTCAATAACATAATAATATCCTTAATTCAGTCTTATGACTAAAGTATGGATTTAACCACAGGACTGAATTAAGGACGTCTAAGGTCGAATCCGCGAGCGTCCTCTAATTTAATGTACATGTACTATTAGTTGTCACCTTCCTGAAAATATCTGGATGAAAATAGTAAAAAAGTGTGTGTCAGCTCCGACGCACGAATGAAGTTTACTCTTTCAGATCGACTGTCTAAATAGGTGTATGCTGCCACTATGTACGTCTCAATACCTACGCCTAAAAAGTGAAAGGTGCGCAACCGAGGAGCAGCAGGCCGCGGCGTGCGCGCCCGCACGCATGTGCACGCTGTTGGCGGCAGCGCAAAACGTAACGCTACGTCATTCGTTCATCGAATACTCCTACCATAGTGTGGTAGCCATTATGGAGTTTGGTTCTTGGTGGGTGATTTCAAGGGTCCAGACTCCAGACACACAATTGTCCAAGTATACTTAAATAAAACGGATTTTTTTAATATTTTCTACGGCATATCATGAGGAATAAAATCTCCACTAGTCAGACCCTTAGCTTCGTGGCAACCCGTCGCTGGAGACGGTTAACATTGCATTAAAAAAAACTGCTCACACGAGTACGGTACGGAAAATATTTAAAGAAATACGCTTTAACTTAATCAGGCTTTACATACATAAATATTAATTTTGTGTAAGTCTTCTTCAACGTTAATACCAAAGGTAACCCCTAACGTATATTGCAAAACAAAATAATTTAGCACGCAAATCCCCGTATTACCTGTGCGAGAGTTATGACGGAGCAGCCATAACGAAGCGTTTCAATTCGATATTATTTATTGACGCAAGCGGTAAGCTTCCTTTGACTAAAGTAATATGTAATACCACAGTAATATATTAAAGACCGTTTTAAATACATGAGCTTCGCCTCTGTAGCTACTCTTAAATCTATGGGTTCCGCAATGTATAATTTTTTTTTTATTATTCTTTACAAGTTAGCCCTTGACTACAATCTCACCTGATGGTAAGTGTGATGTTGCAGTCTAAGATGGAAGCGGGCTAACTTGTTAGGAGGAGGATGAAAATCCACACCCCTTTCGGTTTCTACACGGCATCGTACCGGAACGCTAAATCGCTTGGCGGTACGTCTTTGCCGGTAGGGTGGTAACTAGCCACGGCCGAAGCCTCACACCAGCCAGACCTGGACAAATTAAGAAAATCTCAATCTGCCCAGCCGGGGATCGAACCCAGGACCTCCGTCTTGTAAATCCACCGCGCATACCACTGAGCCACGGAGGCCGTCATAAGGTGAATTGTAATATTATTACTCCTTAACTGCCTCATTAGTCCCGTGGAAGCTGGTTCAGCATCGGATAATGAGGTTTTTTTTATTCTTTTACAAGTTAGCCCTTGACTGCAATATCACCTGGTGGTTAGTGATGATACAATTTAAGATGGAACAGCGGGATAACATGTTAAGAATTGGATGATTCGGCTCACTGCTGAGCTCGAACCTCCTCTCAAAGTGAGAGGAGTTAGGCCAGTAGTCTACCACGCTGGCTCAATGTGGAATGGTAGACTTCACACACGCAGAGAATCAAGAAAATACTCTGGAATGCCGGTTTCCTCACGATGTTATTCCTTCACCGTTTGAGACACGTGATATTTAATTTCTTAAAATGCACACAACTTTTCAGTTGTGTGCATTTTAAGAAATTAAATATTACGTGAACGAACAGGGGTCATATCCACTAGGTTATCACGGTTCATTTTTAATATTAGTTTAAATATATTAAAGAGGTAAAGTTTGTGGTATTGTCATTGTAATTTTAATAAACCGATTTTAAAAATTCTTTTACCACTAGAAAACAACGTTATTTGTGAGAGTCATATGCTATATTTTATCCATGTATGCTAACGGGAACGGGTACTACGCGGGTGGAGTACCTATATCCTTATAAGGAAAAAGGCCTGGTCATGTAGCAGGTTGTTAAAATAGGTTAGTATAGTAATAAATAACTGTAATACTCGGAATAACAAGACGAACCGTACACCCAAGGGAAACTAAAATAATTTCACGAATAAAAGGCAAACAGATTTGTCGGTTTCCTAAGCACCTGTCGTTTTTGCAGAAAAAGGTATAAAATAACATTATTAAGAGTAGTAAAGCTCTTTGTGACCGGGCACAGTAAAGATATTACAAGCAGTATAATAACTCGGCCGTATTTTTGAAATAAATACCTACAGCCGCGCGGTACGTAAACATGTCATAGGGCTGCCCGCATGCAGCAATTTAATTACATTTGCTAACTTTGTGTTTCCACTTAGTTTTGTGATTGTAAATAAACTTTTTTTATATAAACAAATAAAATACTTTGTAAATTGTAGTAAAATGGGAAGTGATAAATAAAAATGCGTGTTTTTTGATTGGTTGATTTAATTAAGGCTGATACTACGTCAATGATCTTGAAGGATTGGTCGTATTCTTAAACATATTTATTTCGGTGATGCCATCTAGGTATTACCTCCACACTACGTGAACAAATAAAAAAAAAGATAAATACCTTCATGAAATTGTAGTGATTTAAAATAGATAATGAAACAATGAACAAACGCACTAATTGTCCCTACGATACGATAGTTCCCCTAGATTTCTCTAGGATGCCATTATCAGATCCTGACATGAAAAAAATGGGACTAACCTGAAAGAATACTCATCCAAACAAAAAAGAAACGGTTTACAAATGACGGAAATATCGCTGTAAATACGATACGATTCTTTTTGGAAGTCGGTTAAAATTCTTGTCACCAATGCCAAGCTGAGCAAAAGTTTTATGAGCTTGCACATTAAAGTGCATAAAATCCGCCATTTTGATTTTTTAAGAACTAAGTTACCCAGTGACACTCGGCCTATCTAGACGAGTCTAATGACATATCATTTATCAGTATGTGTGCTTGGCAAATTTGTTCGTAACACTCCCGAAGGTCGGCGCGGTCCGGGAGGGGGGTAACGATGCCCAGCGCGTACGACTTCACACCCGCGCAGTCCTTTCCTCCCGTCGCCCGCATACAACAACAAGTCATAACATTCAAACACATACTCCTCCTTTGGGCTTCGCCGCAGTCGGGTAACAAAACACAAATGATCCGAGCACAGTCACACAATACATTGTACAAGCAGTCGAGGTTTTAATACAAGCTTATCGTACCTACTGTATCGTGATTCATGAACCGCGTATAGCTACATATTTCAATCGTGTCAATCACTTTCCTTTACTCTATTCACTTTATTTACTAATCCAGATACCTACCTTTATTCTGGAGATAAAAGGAAATACCTTATCCATTAAAAAATACAAGATTATGTACCTACCTACTAATAAGTAAATTTATTTTAAAGTTAACCTTTCAGAGTTTCCAGGTAACTTAAAAAAAAGTTATCTCTGGATGGGATAATTTTGAATTCATGCATCCAAAAACGGCACAGTATTTCCTACTGGTCATAATTAAAAAAATCTAATACTATTAATACACTTTACTCTGTTAATACACCGTGCGTTCGTTCGTCACCGCGGCACAGTCGCGACTGTCTTCACCCTACGATCACCCCATGTTCAAGGAGCGTAGGTATAGCTCGCGTTTCGACCTCTAGTATGAAGTCCAACTACTGGTTGTAATATCTTTTCTGTGGACCGGGCTTCGGAAAATATTACCACGCTGCTTAGGTACCTACTTCTATAAAGTAAGCAGCATTGATGTGTTATTTTATGTATGCCTTATGGTTGTACAATGGCAGGTCCATGACACTTATTAATACCCTCCAGTAATTAGGTTAAAAATTATGCTTAAGTGAGCGCACATAAGCATAATTTTTAACCTTAAATTTTTTTTGTGGTGTATTTTTTTTTTTATTTTTTTATTCTTTACAAGTTAGCCCTTGACTACAATCTCACCTGATGGTAAGTGATGATGTAATCTAAGATGGAAGCGGGCTAACTTATTAGGAGGAGGAATGAAAATCCACACTTCTTTCGGTTTCTATACGACATCGTACCGGAACGCTAAATCGCTTGGCGGTACGTCTTTGTCGGTAGAGTGGTAACTAGCCACGGCCGAAGCCTCCCACCAGCTAGACCTGGACCAATTAAGAAAACCATAATCGGCCCATCCGGGGATCGAACCCAGGACCTCCGTTAATAAATCCACCGCGCATACCACTGCGCCACGGAAGCTGTCAAAATAAAAACTAAATAAATTTCGTTGTTCTAAGTATTTCCCAGTAGGACGTGAATTTAAAAAAATGTCGTGACATGTACCTATTCATATGTAGGTTGTTTAAAAATACTTATTTAACCACTATTTTTGTCTACTACATATAAATCACTACCTATGATACGCTATCAGCAAGACGCCAGTAATCTCAGCAGTCATTTAGATAAAATGTGTATCGTCTAATTCCTAGATTACAATGCCTGCTTGACCGAGTTGATAAGAATATAGGCAAAAAGTAGAAGTCTTTTCTTTCGAACCTTTTTTTTATTAAGTAATTAGTTAGGTACCTACTTGGTTTTGTTTAATAAACAGTAATTAAAATACACAAATCCCATTCTTTATACATTTTCATGGACAGTTTTATGACTACATAAAGCTTAATTTCATAAAATTCTCCTTAATCCATACAAATGTAATTGAGTGTGCGAAGCTCATAACATATGCAGCCGAAGTTGAAAGTACCATTATGTATTCTGTGGTAGAACTTTGCGATGTTCTACGAGATTTTAATCACATTTTAAGGTTTAAGTTAAAGCAATGCGCCTCACAAAGAGCAATAGATTTTCAACTACAAAGGCCAGAGGGTTCCTGCCCTGCCTGCGGAGCCTGCGGTTTCCAAACTTAAGCTCAACCTTCGTACCAGTTTAGCTGATTGTGTATATAGAGCGTCGGTTATACGGTAATGGGATTGTATCTCTTGATCTAACGCTATTAATTATACGCACTGAACATTATGTAAATTTGTAAATGCTTACGGAGACTGTTAATTCATCAATGGTAAACCCAAAGAGAGATTAGTTTAGAGCAGGAATTGATCGTTTTATTGTGTTAATATAGCGTTAGTACAAAACAAAGATTTTATACAATTAAACATTTTACTAGCGTGTCGAAACTGAGACGAATAAATGTGACTAATTGTCTCAATTTCATTTATAGTCGTATACTAACGACGAACGAAAGTTATTTAAATAAATAATACGTAAATATTGTCTAAAATGTCGAGTTGTGTGTTCAGGAAGAGTAAATAAATAATGTGCACAAATTAAAAATAAATTTAAAATGTCGTAAAAATCATACTCTTACATAAAGTAAGCCGTGATGACCTCTGCCTCCGATTCCGGAGGGTGTGGGTTTGAATCCGGTCCGGGGCATTCACCTCCAACTTTTCAGTTGTGTGCATTTTAAGAAATTTAATATCACTTGTCTCAATCGGAGAAGGAAAACGTCGTTAGGAAACTCTGAGTGTGTGAAGTCTGCCTATCCGCATTGGGCCAGCCATTGGTGGACTATTGGCCTAACCCTTCTCATTCTGAGAAGAGACTCGTGCTCAGCAGTGAGCCGAATATGGGTTGATGACGACAAATAAAGTAATGATTTTATTATTAAAGTAGAATTATCAAGTCTTTTTTAAATTAGTAAATTGCCGGGTGGTTACGGTAGGCCAGGGCTAATGCACATCTCCTGCCCTGGCCTACCATACTTTTTCTTATACAAGGTAACCCTATATAAAAGTAAGACTCAGTAGAAGACTCACAAGTTTCAGAATTCAGATTTGAATTGCGTCACAATGTTCCACAGGAGCATGTTACCCAAACACCTATCTATCTATCAGATTGTGATGGATTATAATCTTACGCGATCGAAGCAGACACCGCTGTGCAATATCACATTATGATACGAACGTTTGTAAGCTGCTACCTAGATACTTCAAATCGTTCATCATCGAAACACCCACAAATAAGAATGTTTATCTATTTAGATTTTAGACTTTAGGTCTTTAGGACTTAGGTTTCGCTACTAAATACTGAGATTGTCTTTCTTCAAAAAAAATCATTAAGGAAATCCAGCCCAGATTTGCGAAGTTGGTGGTGATAAGCCCCGTGCCTCTGAGAGAAAGTAATGCTGTCTGTACCGGTTCAAACATTTACATTATCACCCACCAACCCGGTTGGGAACAACGTTTTGGGTCTAAGCTCCATAATCCCTGTCCTTTTCTATAGGAGAGGGATTATGTTAGACCACTCAGACAAAAGGGAGACCTGATAAAATAAGACTGATAATGTCAAAGTCAAAGTTCATTTATTTAATTTAGGCCTAGTTTACAAGCACTATTGAAACGTCAGACTATGTTATTAACTTATGAGTTAATGGTGATTATAAAAGACGAAAACTTAAAATTTGAATGGAAAAAGACGAAACGAAAAATTACCTAATGATGATGTAAAATGACAAAGTTTTATTAAAACATAAAATAAACTAATAAAAGGCATACATAAAAATTAATTAATTAAATCTATAAAATTAAAATAATTAAATTCAAATTTGCCGCCATTGGTTGGATGCCCATCAATAGGCAGCATTCCGCGTTGAATAGCGATAGAAAATATATAGATAATATGTAACTGCATAAATTGTACAATAAAAATTGGAATTTGGATTCTAAACTACTTATTAACTCTAAAAGAATATTATAGTTCGTAGTCTCTTTTGCTCAATGCAACATCTGAATAAATATCTACAAGGTTTGCGAACTTAGAAATAAGATCTCTAGTAATTGGACTTGAAAGACCACTAGACCGATCCTTGGCTTTCCAGTTTCTCTATTATTGTAACTAACCAGCTCAAGTTGCTCTTGATTCGAAGAAAAAGTATTAAAAATTGCTAGATGAAATGAATAACGAAATGAGAATAAATGTAAACAGTATGTAAAACATATACAGTAAAGAAAATTAATTTAAATATTAAAAATGCGCAGACAGTAATTATACCTTTACCTACTTGAACTCTCAGTAAAGATTTATTCATCATTATCAACCCATATTCGGCTCACTGCTGAGCTCGAGTCTCCTTTCAGAATGAGAGGGGTTAGGCCAATAGTCCACCACGCTGGCTTAATGCGGATTGGCAGACTTCACACACGCAGAGAATTAAGAAAATTCTCTGGTATGCAGGTTTTTTCACGATGTTTTCCTTTACCGTTTCCACACAACTGAAAAATTGGGGGTGCCCCGGACCGGATTCGAACCCACACCGTCCAGAATCGGAGGCAGAGGTCATATCCACAGGGCTATCACGGCTCAATGAGACTTATTATTTGTGTAATTTTAATCTATATTAACGGATATACAATGATGCAAAAACAAACAATTTTTTTATAAAATACAGTCATGCTGGGCCCCAATCTCACCTGATTTTAAGTGTAGATGTGGCCTAAATTAGAAAGCGATTGACTATATCACTAGAAGACGCCTACTCATTCTTGTCACGACTAAGCGAACCTCGCAAAAATGTTTACGAGTATATCAAAGTAATTATTTCCGTTCGCGTGAGTAGCATTCATCCAGAGTCGTAAAATGTGACAACACCATGAAATAGTAAATAGAAAACTTTCTAGCCACAGGACGATGCAGGTGCAAAAAAACGGGCCTTTAGACTGTAGGTATTTCATCCTATTTGCCAGTGAGATGTTACATACTAATTGTTGTCAAAATAAGTATGCAGACAGACAGTGATCTTAAAATTCGTTCGTTCGTCATCAACCCATATTCGGCTCACTGCTGAGCTCGAGTCTCCTCTCAGAATGTGAGGGGTTAGGCCAATAGTCCACCACGCTGGCCCAATGCGGATTGGCAGTGGCTATCACATGTCCTTCTGATCTTAAAATTAAGGCAGTAGAAATAGCGAGTACGCGTAATTTTATCGCCATGGAAGAGACATAGATCTCCATAATTCAAGAGACGCGTGATATCTGTATTGTAACTCTCTATGTCGTCTACATTAATTAATACCTTTTTTTGTTGCCATTGTGAGTTTGCCATTGTATACACATCAAAATTATCGTTCTACAAACGCTAACGCTTCGAAAATTTTATAAGAATTACAATGGAATTACATATCCGATTTGGTTGTTCACATGACTTATCCTGTTGATAACGAATGTCATATCCATATACAGTTTGAGTTTTGAAGCGTTGGCGTTTGTTGAAAGAGAAAATGTGTAACTTGGCTACTTGCACTGGAATCCAACGCTGTAATAAGACAATAATGCTATTCCGCGCGTGATAATAATAATATTTAGAGGAATTGGTTACAGGAAACATTATTTTGTTACAACAATTTATTGTAATTTTTTATTAGAAATTAAAACGCCGACGCTACATATCCACGAGTTTGACTCTTTTATTGAAATCAGCGTAGTATAGTACAAAATAGAATTGACATAACATATACAAATATTATCATTTACACATCATACTCCTATACGATTAATTCACCCTCTACGAGCAAGTAATAATAAACAGACTACAGAGTTATATATTCTGTATACAGGATGTCCCGCAATTTATACGACATACAGTGTGATAGCTGACATCAAGGCCTAGGTACTAAAATAACGCGATATACGCTAGCCGAAATTTTACGGTTTTCAAGTTATGTCGATTTTTGTACAAAATTCAAAAATCTCTACCTTCAGTGCAGTTTAGTCATACCATGTGCTGAAAAATTACTTAAGAGTTGATTTTATACTTGGTAACTATTTTAAAATAGTTGTTTCAAGTAATGAAAGTTGAATCTTTTCTACTGCAAAGTTAGTTTTTCCAAACTATTTTTTTTTATGTTTATCGTTTTCTTGTGTGCGTAATTTTAACGGTCACTTTGAAAAAATCGTACTAGGCAAAATTGTACATCCAGCTTAAAAATTTCGGCTAACATATATTGCATTATTTTAGGAGGCCTTGATGTCAGCTATCACCCTGTAGAGTATGTCGTACTATTTACGGGACACCCTGTATACTAGTAATATACCGTCATCTGTGTCAAACAGCCCGAAAAAGCGTACATAATATCTAAGCTACGACGTAGCGTAGTGGAGAAAGTAGATATGAGAGCCAATAAACTTCATATAAAACGGATGCTGGATTTCGGACAAAGTGTAGCAGGGTAATCCGGAAAACGGACCCCGGTAATTCGGGATAACGCTAAGTAGAAAGAAGGTCAGTCACTAGCGCTTAGGTACTTGATATTGACGTACCTATACGCGATACATTATCCCCAGTCCCAGCTTAAAGGTAAGCGTTTCTGTTTACAGTAATATATTTATATATTTTTAAAATTATATTTTATTTAGTTATATTTCGGTAATGCAATACGGGATATGTACGTCATATGTTACGTATAGGTTTTTACGCTTTACCGAAAATTAACAAAAGTGATGTTTAACTTCGTCTCTTCCCCAACGATCTGTTTGACTTTGTGAATTCATGTTTTTAAACTTATTTGTAAATCACACTAATATTATAAATGTGAAAGATTGTGTGTAAGTGTGTCTGTTTATTTCTTCTTTGCGCTGCGGCTATTGAAGCGACTTTTCTGGAATAGAAATAGATTTTACTCTGGATTAAAGCATGGCGCATACATCCCATAAAAATCAATGGTTTTTGGTTGGCGCGGGATTTGTGAAAAACTGGATTCCACGCAGGCAAAATCGCGTGCATCCGCTAGTTAGAGATACATCGTACATTTTGATTCCACCCTTGTTAAAACAAAAACCCAAGTAGAAAGTAATACATTATTTGGGCATAAAATCTGTGGTTCTTTTATGGAGGACTGTGTGATTGTCGAAAGTAAATTATCCGGAAGGTCGTTCTAACAGTTTAACAGGCGAATATTCACTTTTATGTGGAAGCTTGAAGCCCTCTTTTACATTTTTATACCTAAACAAAACAAAAGCTTTTTATGGAACCTCAGAACAATCTGTATTCTGTTTTTATAACGTACAAAGTTACGTAATAGGATTTTAAAAAGTTTTGTCTTATAATGTTTATTACTAAACTTTTTAACAGACTGTGATCATAAGTCTGACGGTGATGGTATAACTAAATTAAACTTTATAATAAATAAGATAATTAAAAGAACAAGAACACACCATCTAATTGTTTATCCAGAGGCAAGGTGCCCAATACGCTAGCGCTATTTCCCCTCTGAATAGCAAGGTTTAACCATTAGGCCAAATTAGCGCCAGCTCTTGGGTCACCTGACGCATGGACCAATTTGTCAGACAAAGCATTGAAATTTTTTTTAGTATCTGTTGACCATGGTCCTAAAGTCTCAAAGGCAAGCGCCGCAAATACATAGTCATTCGATATGACCGAGTATTTACGACGCTTACAAAATTGAGCGTATTCATTTTGTTATCTAATATGGAATAAAATTACTAAAGTGTATTATGGATAACCGAAAACAATTAAAAGAAAATAAAATAGGCATCGATTTGATCGGCTTTTTTAAAAGTATATTCGACGTTGATAGTTTTATGATGATTCACCATAAATAACCTTTCATTTAGATCATAATTGATCTCCGTGAAGAAAGCACAAAGTCTGTCAGAGCTCAATGAGCATGGGTCCGAAAATCAAAAAGTTACTCTAGAATTTTTCATTTGAGGAAATCATTCAGTTGCCATCTAGCAAATCCATTAATTAGTTATCTTCTGATACGAGACTATCGAAAAATATTTACTTTAGTAAACAGGTCAGAGATATTCATCAACACTGAATTAACAAACAGGTCATTAACTGGTTCTCGTAAACGAGCTACAGTAGTTTCAAAGTGGATTGGTCAGCATGAAGGTCAACTCTGAACAAGAGATATTACGTGCGATAGCATCAGACGGGGTAATTAACTAGATGTCCTTTGTGCAGGTAACTAAGCCCCTCTCGCAATATGTTGATAATCTCCACTACATGCCGGCTTTATCGTCAAAAGCAGGATTACTGTAAAACTTCTGTGATTACCTCACGAGAAGCCTTAATCACGCTGTGTGGGAACACCAATTTCCGGTATTTTCGTTTCATGAATATTACTGAATGCTCAGTGCGCGTATAATGGACTTTTCTTATAGCTTGCTACTAGCCTTTCCCTGCAGCTATGCTCGCGTTAATATAAGACCTGCCAATGCATAACTTTAAGCAATGTGTTAAAAACATTTACTTAGTCGAAGTTACTACACCATTGATGAGTCCCTTAATGATAAAGCTGCTTGGAGGCCTTTGGGTCAGCTTCCACCTTCACACAGGACAAGCTATAAGAAATGGTAATGTTTTTACCAATTGTAAATTATAATATCTACTGTAAGTATGATTTTTTTTAAAAGAGCAACTGTCGAGTTTCTGCTAGTTCTTCTTAGCAGAACCTGCCTTCCGAACCGGTGGTAGAATCTTTAGAAATAGTCAACTGATGTTTCAAAGTGCTCGTAAACTGAGCCTACTTGAAATAAATAAATTTTGAATAAATGTAATGCAGGAAAAGTTACTTTGCTATTTATAGCATTAGTACAGAATACTTAGTAGTAGGACATATGTACTAAGAATAATTTTACAAGAAAAAGAACATGTCTTTAGAGACGCCTAGCTTTATGAACACTAACATAAATAATAATCTATACAAAGAGGTGAAGTTTGTGGGGTTGTAGGGGGTAAATCTCTGTATCTACTGAACCGATTTCGAAAATTCTTTTACCAATAGAAAGCCACGTTATTTGTGTATGTTATAGGCTATATTTTATCCGCATTTACTCACGGGAACAGAAACTACGCGGTTGAATCCGCGGGGCGTCTGCTAGTGACCAATATTTCTAATGAAAGACCTATGTTGAGAATATCTACAAAAGGCATTAGTGAAACGGTAGGGAACTATACCTATAGCTTGGTATATTTCAGTCAATCATTTCTGTATTGAGCTATTGATACTTAAGTTATATAAAAACGTACAAAAACAATAAGTAATTGTAAACAAAAAATGTATCTATTTATATTTGAACGCATAGATATATTATGTACCAATTACATAGTAAATACGTATTGCTCATTGTATTGACTATCATAGATTCAATGCTACTTTTTTTGATTAACATTTTAAACGCCTACAGCACTTGTTGCCTCTTTGCAAAATTACTTTCCCCCTAGTGGCATTCATACAGAGTTTAATCTAAAAATTGTGCAAAAAGTAAACAAAGCGATATTATGCAAGTTTCATTGTTGGAGACAATTTCGCAACTGTTGTTTATTTTGTTGTACAACTGCGTACTTACAAGTGACAAATTTACTGGACCGTTTTAATTAATTAGTTAGAACGAAGGACTTTAGTACGAGTGCGCATACTGCTCGCATGAAAGTATCGAAACCATTATTAACTACTTATTACTACTAACTTGACGGCCTCCGTGGTGCAGTGGTATGCGCGGTGGATTTCAATGACGGAGGTCCTGGGTTCGATCACCGGCTGGGCCGATTGATGTTTTCTTAATTGGTCCAGGTCTGGCTGGTGGGAGGCTTTGGCCGTGGCTCATTACTACCCTACCGACAAAGACGTCCCGCCAAGCGATTTAGCGTTCCGGTACGATGTCGTGTAGAAACCGAAAGGAGTGTGGATTTTCATTCTCCTCCGTCAGTGAGCCCGCTTTCATCTTAGATTACATCATCACTTACCATCAGGTGAGATAGTACCTAGTCAAGGGCTAACTTGTAAAGAATAAAAAAAAACCTACTACAACTTTAAGAAAAATTACTTAAGTGCATAACTATACCTAACTTCAATTTTAAATTATATAATGCTTATATAATGCCCTAACAATTTTTATGTGTATTTGAATGAGTTTAGATTTACATATAAACTAATTCATTCGATTTATCTCCTCTCCTGAAAAGCAAAAGGCATAATAGCGCTTTTTAACGATATTTTTTCCGAATCGCTAGAGTGAATATTGAATTCGTCTCATTCTTTTTCTAATACGCTACTTCTATGAGAAAGATGGACACGTATTCGAAATTCACACTTCCGAGATATAAACACATCGTTACAGAATTAATTGAGCCTATAGTGATGATATTCATATTTTAGATGCAGAATTACTTATAATTTTGCTGTTACAACACTCTAAACTCCTTCCATCGACTTCGAAAATAAAAGTGTAGTACGAATAGTCCATAACTAATTTATTAACTATACAGAAAATTAGTGAAAGTAAAGTTATTGAGGTTGTTGAGGGAGGTTACTCTCTGGATCCACTTAACTGATTTTGAAAATTATTTTAAGAGTAGAAAGCCACGTTATTATTGAATGTCATGAGCTAATATTTTATCCCGTAATATATATCCCGAATAGTTTATCCCCGTATTCCCGCAGGGACGGGAAATAATCGGGTAAAACCGCGAAGCATTGGCTATTCTCAAATATAAAAACAAAGTTTATATTCCAGCGCATTGGGAATTTGCTTTGAGCGATACGAGGTTTTGCATTCAGATTATGTGGTTACAATCTCATACTATTTAGAACTTATATTGCACTAGCGGTAGCCTGCGACTACGTCCGCGTGGAACTCAGTTTTTCACAAATCCAGCGGGAATCATGGATTCTTCCGGGATGAAATGTATTAGTCTAGACTCTAGAGTAAAATCTACTTCTATTCCAAATTTATCAAAATCATTGTAGCTTATGCATGCAAAGTCTCAGACCCTGTTTAAAATTGACGAATTGAAGTTTCATACAAACTTTCATCCCCTATTTTTTCCCCTTGGGGGTAGAATTGATCAAAATCTTTTCTTAGCGGACACCTACGTCATAACATCTACTTGCATGCCAAATATCAGCTCGCCCAGTGGTTTGGGCTGTGCGTTGATAAATCACTCAGAGAGATCACTATGTCAGTCAGTCGGTCAGTTACCTTTGAGTTATATATATTTAGATAGAAAATTGTATTCAAAGTGCGAATTACTATGAAGGTTTCTACTATGACTTATAGATTAAGGTCACGTCACTGGCGTTCTAAGCCAAGACGTGACAAGGACGTGAAACAATCACGAGGGCTAACAAGGTGTTTCCTATAAGCTGCGCAGACACGACTTTGTATACGGATTATCCTCACTTTGCATATAACATGACTTGCTATATTATGTAAACTTAAGATGCATTTATAATACGCTCTTACATATATCGAAGAACCGTGATAGCCTAGCGCAGGGTTTCTCAAAGTGGGGTACGTGAACCCCTAGGGGTTCGCCATTCGAAGCCAGGGGGTTCGCGACAAGATTTACGTAATAGTGGCTTGATAACTGATACCGAATCAGAATTAAAGTTAAAATTGTCCAAAATTACTCCTAACATTGAATCCATTTGCGACAAGAAACAAGCACACCCATCACATTAATATTGCAAAGATATTTCTTTTGGTACTTTATGTGTTAACTTTTATTCAAATAAAAACGTTATTTTCTTCAACAGTCAAATTATTTATTTCCTTTGGAGCGGGGGGGGGGGGGGGGTTTCCCCATTAGTTAGTATGGGGTTCGCTGTCACTTGGAAATTTTAACAGGGGTTCGTGGAGCCGAAATTTTGAGAAACCCTAGCCTAGTGGATATAACTGCCTTCGACGGGGCATGCAATTCAAACTTTTCAGTTGTGTGTATTTTAAGAAATTAAATATCACGTGTATCACGACATAACGATGAAGGAAAAACGTCGTGAGGAAACCTGCGTACCAGAGAATTTTCTTAATTCTCTGCGTGTGTGAAGTCTGCCAATCCGCATTGGGCCAGCGTGGTGGCCTAACCCCTCTCATTGTAAGCAGAGACTCGAGCTTAGCAGTGAGCCAAATATGGGTTGATAATGATGAATATTAAGCAGTATGAATCACTAGCACGTCGAAACTGCGACGAATAAAAATACCTAATTGTCTTAATTTCACTTCGTCGCATAGTAAATAACGAAAGTTTATTGAACAAATATTACCTAAATATTGTCTACAAAGTCGAGTTGTTTGTTCAGGAAGTGCAAAACTATATATACCTACATAAATATATAATGTAAGTAAACATAATTGTGCATGTGTGCGCTCAGTGGAGTAGCTAAATTCAGATCACTTTTTGCGGTGATTTTGTAGGCACGTAACATATCTAACAGTATAAAATCGTTGGTATGAATACATAAGTGGTGTTTTTACAAGGTTAATAAATTAAAAACACACAAACTGTTTCGAGGGAGAACAAAATTTGAATGCAAACATTTTGCGAAGCACTCTGTGGTGAGCACGAAAACTAATTTTATAAAATGTGTGAACATTTTGAAACGTCAGTAAATTTTAATGCTCCGATATAACAATGACGAACTTTAAGCGGGAAATAAAAAAGAAACCAGTTGAATGTCTTCATCATTACTATTATAAATATAAATAATAATATGCTCCAGAACGACTTTTCTACCGACGGCTAATCACAATCACATTAACCATCTACGCAAGAGATATTATAGTGCACAAGTGTGTGCGCAAACACAGGTGCACTATCTCTTCCATTACTACGAAATCCGATGGGACGGCAAACAGACACGACTTGTGAGAGATCAGGCGCAGGACAGACGGCTTTACGTACCTACTCTCCGAGGCACGGGGGTGTACTAACACCGCCAACTTCCCAACTCCAGGCTGCTATTAAGATTTTTCTTGTAAGAAAAATCCCAATAACCTATTTTTTTTTTGGCTTGACCCTAGATTCGAATCCTGGACCTCATTGTCCGTAGCTAAACCAGCTAACCACGGACCATCATAATCACCATGAAAAAAGTCCACATCTGGTACTAGTATATCCAGTAATAGATCATTATAAACCACCCGTGAAGGTTTTACGACCGCTAAAACTGAAACTAAGATGCATGTATTAGCAGGTCTCTACAACCTGTTTAATGTTAAAGTTAAATAAGTACATCTGCTGTAGAATTATGCTATGGAAATTAGATATTCGCAACATTTTTTTGGATGCGAAGACGCTTTGACCGCGAAACCTCTTGGATTGAGACCATAGATTATTATAGCCCAAATTACCCAGTTATTATTATACCGCAAGTTACCCATTTTTTATTGTAGTAAATTGAATTATTATTCATCATCATCATTTCAGCCGATGGACGTCCATTGCAAGACAAGGGACTTCCAAACATCACGATCCTGAGCCGCCTGCATTCAGCGAATACCTGCGACTCGCTTGATGGCGTCAGTCCACCTGGTGGGGGGTCGATAATTTTTTTATTATTAATGATTGAAAAATAAAGATTTAATCGTAAATTTTTGTATAATATTTTATTCTACGGACTATGAACACAGAATATAGAGGAGGTCCATGGTTCGTAAACTTATATACCTTTCTAATGAAACACCATACATTTTTTTATTCAGAGTTGGAGATTAGTTACCAAGCAGCTGACGTAGTCGATGCTAACATTTTTGACGCAAAAACAATTAGATCCCGACGAAACGCGCTAACGATATGCATACCAAACACGTGTAACCAATGATATTAAATACTTTTAGATGTGTTACTAGTGCATTAAAATGAGGCGCTCAAAAGAGGAAATATATACACAACTCAATGTTAGTTGTGGTCAAAAACGAACGTTATTTAAAAAAAAAATACCTAAATATCGTCTACAATGTAGAGTTGTGTGTTCAGGAAGTTTAAAAACTATATATAGATAAATATATAATGGAGTTAAAGACAAAATTGGGCATGTGTGTGCTCAGTGTTGTAGCCTATTATTCGGATCACTTTTTGCGGTGATTTTGTAGGGACGTAACCGATCTATAGTATACAATTATCATTGCGTACAACAACAACGTTAAGTAAATGATCTTCTTATATAGGTAATTGAAATTTGAATAAGCATTACCTCAAAAGGCAGGTAGGCAAAGTTATTACTTATGTTTCTTTATTGCTTAAGAAGAAACCCTGCGATTTGATTTGGACGTATTTGTTTTTTGATAAATTCAATCGTATTTCGAACCTTTTGATTAACTTCCACTCAAATTATACGTTTAATTTGCATGGTCCATTTTTTATCGTTCTTTTTGTACCTTAGGTACGTACAAATAATAATTTAATTTAGGGATCAAGAGTCCCAATTCATTATAAAGGTAGCAATCTCGCGAGTTCGAGTAGGTACTACTAACCCCACTTGACCTCTTCAAGGCTTGCAGAAGCAGAGGGCTACCTGCCTATAGTCTGAGAGATTGTGGATAATTAATTAAGGTGAGTTATACAGTGCTTTGAGATAATTATATCGACTTTCACCTTATCGTAAGAAAGGATTTGTGTATAATTAATTAAGTACTAATAATAAATATGGTGTATAACTACTGAATTGGCATTTTAAAATCACTGAAGAGTTTTTCGTAGGCTCTCCCCAGTAGAATCTGCCTTAGAGTCAACTACAAATAGACATACTTGAGATTTTAAAATTATTTGTAAACTTTGAAACTCGGAGTTTTAATTGAAAGTATATAAAATAATTGATAACAGCGACATTTCTTTGTTCGTCAGAATCGGAAAGTGGCATATATCTTTGATTATTTTTTTATTTGATTAATTTAAAATTAAGACCTGTAGTTCAGTCAAAAATAGAAGAATTTAAAATAGAAGAATAATCCATTATTTTTTTCAATTCTTTAAACCGCTGTATCACGGCAATGGCAATATTTATGAAAAAAATGTAGATACCTACATTTTTTGTAGAAAGTCGGATGATCTACAATTTTTGATTGAACTATTTTTGCTGTATAACACCTTTTAACTAAAAAAAACGCGAATTTTTTTTGGACAAGGGGGATTGACAGGGACTTTTCACAATTCATTTATAATATAGTATTCTGAACATTCATACCAATTAGCTCTATGGCAATTATTGTAATCTTCAAAGTCTTATTTGACTGACTTGTAACTACTACTACGCACCGTTAAGGGCGCCCCATCGCCTCCGTTTATATGTAATACCAACGCCTCTCGGTTACGATTTATAAAATACCTACTTCCTTTTTAAAATAAAACGGTAGCAAACTAGGTACCAATCTACAATAATATATAAATATTATAATAAATTATATTCTACACAATTTTTTTATCACATTGGAATCACACATTCCTTAAATCCTAGTACTTAAATAATATTCTTATTTGTAATCGCACAAGATTAATTCTGCTCACCGTGTATTTTTCATTGTAAATGACTGTACTCAGATTTATAAAAGCTTCAAATCTGAATATTATTCGTAAAACATTCCTATTCTTAAGCTCGTTACGATTGGTTAGGGTTCCACAGCTACAAAGTAACGGTAAAACTTATCCATTTGTCAACGCCCTTTTGGGAGTGAGGTGTCGACTAGCTAAAGGACTTGAATTTTTTAATATTTTTTAATAATGTTACTTCTTTGTTGTTATAAACATCACACTAATATTATTACAGAAACGTAAATTAGTAAGTGTGTGTGTATGTTTGATACTCCTTCACGCCGCAACTACTAAGCCGATTTTGCTAAAATTTGGAATATTTCCTGAAACAGCACAGTTACATTCATTCTGGAAAAATTGGATTTATGAAAAACAAAATTTTACGAGAAACGACGACTAGGTATAAATATAAGAAAAAGTAAATAAGTGATGGAAAAATGATTCCAATTTTTCCGATTTACTTATGGAAAGTGGAAGGAACCATCATAGCGCGAGTCTGTAATTCACTTGGCTGGTTTCCTTTTAAATCTGCCCTACCTTCAGAGATATCATTTTTTTAAACAGAGCATAAAACATTTTTTTAATACTCTTTGACAATTGGCGGCTTTAGACATGTTATTGTAAGACCGTTTTTGTCCCACGGGATGGAATGGTATTAGCTGCGGCTTTATCTCTTTGATATGAATATTCTTGACACTCTATCCCAGCTCAAATAAATAATATTTTACGAATACTCGCGAATTCGGGAATTATTTACGTGACCACAGAACATATATAACATATAATATAACAGCATTATCAGAACTAATACCTCCTTTATAAGTACCTAACTATGGCTGTACTTGTGAGGTTGTAGGTGATAATCTCTGGATATACAGAGCCGATTTTAAAAATTCTATTACCAATTGAAAACCACGTTGTTTGCGAGTGTCATAGGATATGTATTATCCCCATATTCCCACTGGAACGGGAACTACGCAGGTAAAACCGCGGGACATCTGATAGTTGAATACAAAAATTCCGTTACGCTGTCCTGCCTATTATTATTCTTAGGCGCTGCGACATAATGTGCTGAATAGATCAAAAGGTGCAATTACGAAAACCTTAACGGCAATTTAATTTTTGTGCCTTTTGGTGTGGATACTTTGTGGCCGTAGGGACCGGAGGCTCAAACTTTCAAAAAGGTTATCGAGTCTAACGAAGACCACAGACCCGGCGGCTACATTGGTTAACCTTCCAATAGGTTTAACCCTTTGCCAGACACTGTTTAATATAACTTTTCTTATGATTGTCTAACAAAGGATTGCCAAGACGCTAAGTGTAAGTACGGTACATGATTTCTCATACATACGATGGATGTTTTAAGATTTGGACCTGTGTTACCTCCTGCGTTTTAAAGTCATCATGATTTAAACTTTATAGTTGGAGATTTTAGCTACCTAAGTAGGAGAATTGGTTAACTAACTTTATTAAAATGACGAAGATATACCACATTGTTGGAATTCCAACTGCATTTTTTTTACTTTGTGATGTTTACTTCAGATCCTAATGATATTTAATAAGTCTTATTAGCTCAACGGTAAAGGGGCTAGACTTATCACCGAGGGTTGTTGGTACGATCCCCGCCCGCTGGACTATTCCCCGACTATTGGTCTTATTTAAAAAAAATACTTAATCTGTTGGTTTAACTTGGTCCCCAAACCACAATCTGTAATACAACCAATTTTCCTACTTCGAGAAATGTTTTACTAAGAATATCGGTGACCCAAAGCCACAAACGCTTACCGTTTTTTAAAGCAAAGCAGTTAAAAACAGTAACAGTAAGTTAAAATCGTAGTATAATATGTTCCCTCCAATTAGTCAGAATATTAATTAGAAACAATAGTTATCGAACCCATGATCTCTTGAAGGAGCCCAGACCACCCAGACTCATTATCGTGGAGCTATATATATTAATACTTAGGTACGACTTACGAGTATAAATCAAATCAAATCAAATAGTGCCAAGCCAGTGGCGTGTTAATTAAAGTCGTTTCTGAATGAACCACGGGAAAGAACTTACACAAACTTCATACTTACTAATCAAAACTCATTTATATTATTACTAGCAGACGCCCGCGACTTCGTCCACGTGGAATTTAGTTTTTCAAAAATCATGTGTTAATCCATGCTATAATATATCTCAATACCAAATTTCAGCTACTTCGGTTAAGTAGTCGAGGCGTGAAAGAGTAACAAACATTCCTATAATTAAAATCATCACTTTTCGCAAATCTCGGGTAACCATGGATTTTTCGGGATAAAAAGTAGCCTATGTGTTAATCCAGAGTAAAATCCATTTCCATTCTAAATTTTAGCCAAATCGCTTCAGTAGTAGCGGCGTTAAAGAGTAACAAACATCAAAACATACATCCAAACATCCATACAAACTTTCGTGTTTATAATATTAGTAGGATAGGATAGCCATAGGAGCAGTGATAGCCCAGTGGATATGACCTCTGCCTCCGATTCCGGAGGGTGTGGTTTCGAATCCAGTCCGGGGCATGCACCTCCAACTTTTCAGTTGTGTGCATTTTAAGAAATTAAATATCACGTGTCTCAATCGGTGAAGGAAAACGTCGTGAGGAAACCTGCATACCAGAGAATTATCTTCATTCTCTGCGTGTGTGAAGTCTACCAATCCGCATTTGGCCAGCGTGGTGGACTATTGGCCTAACCCCTCTCATTCTGAGAGGAGACTCGAGCTCAGCAGTGAGCCGAATGGGTTGATGACGAGGATAGGATAGGATAGGATATATGTGTGTAGATATATTACCAAAGTACTTATATTTGTAAACTTATAGCGTAGTATTTGTTCAGTTTGAGGGCAGGAGATCGAGCCGCTGTAGAAGGAAATCAAAACACGCCAGACGAGAGTACACATGTAGGTACGATGCACTACAGCTGCCGATCGATCAAGCCCCGGCCAACCGGACCCGGTTACGGTAAACTAAAGGTGATATATTTTAAACTAACATTTATTTTACAGTTCAACTATCGCCAATTGCATCCATCTATGTTTATACAACCTATTTTTTATTTATTTGCGAACCATTCGGTTGCAATTGTGCATGCGTTGCTAATTAAAGATTTGATGTCTAACTTCGGTTAATGTAATGTATATGGGCTATATAGTATAATAGAAGTAATTTATTTCTTTTTTTTTTATTCTTTACAAGTTAGCCCTTGACCTCACCTGATGGTAAGTGATGATGCAATCTAAGGTGGAAGCGGGCTAACTTGTTAGTAGTAGGATGAAACCCCACACTCCTTCGGTACGTACAGAGGTACGTCTTTGTAGGGTGGAACCACGGCCGAAGCCTCCCACCAGCCAGACCTGGACCAATTAACAAAAACCTCAATTGGCCCAGCCGGAGATTGAACCCAGGACTTCCGTCTTGTAAATCCACCACGCATACCACTGCGCCACGGAGGTCGTCAAAACTAAAAATTAGCTGATCTATTTGTTAACTAGTCCGATTTCATAAAATGAATGCCACATTTGACTTTAATGGGTTTCCGTTGAACAATATATCATACATCTCAAATTTCATAAAGTTAGGAATATTTTATCGTTTGATACATTAATCTTTTCGCAAAAGGTTAACAATGGAACACCAACATTTTTCTTTCAGTCACCGGGGAAATTTAATTTTAATTTTACCAACCACGGCACGGATTATAAAAGCATAAGCTTGAACCCATATAAAAATTTAATAAAAGCAGTTCGCATTTTTTTATTTCATTCTTAACCACCTTAAATCGAGATAAGTATCTACTAATACGAGTAGGTAACTTCGGAATGTGTAAATAAAATTTGTAATTAAACTCTAATAAAAAAATATGGATGTAAAGTCACAGTTGTAACTGGTGACACTAAGCCCTCATTCGCACGAGATCTTATTTAACGTTAAAAAAGCGTTCAAATATGCAGTTAAATCAAGGTCAATTTCTAACGCCCAAAAATTTAAAATGCAAAACTGCTCGAAAAAATGCGTCGTGTTTTAAAAACGTTATAGTGCGATATATGGTCACACGACAGCGTTTTTAAAACATTGTGAATGCATTTGTTGTATTTAAAAGTTTGACGTCCATTAAAAAAGCGTCCAAAAATTGTGTGAAGTTAAATGAAGGTCTACTTCGAACGTTCAAAATTGGACTGCTCGAAAAAAGCGTCGTGTTTTAAAAACGCTGTTGTGTCAACATATACTCGTACTTGGGATTTGTTATAATATTTAAACGTTTTTTTAACGTCCGTTAAAAAAGCTAAATTAAATAAACCCTTAATTTTAAACAATTATTGTTTAAAATTCCCAAAGTTTTACCTCACACCTTAACACTATCTATGAATGAATGCAAGATGCTATTTTTATTCGCTTTTCAATGCGACATCACGTTTCACGTTAGAATACAAACACTACACAAGAAACATTATGTGAAAGTGTAGAGCCATTTAAAAATTTAAAATAGGTACACATTTTGTTACAAGGCGAAGTCTGAAGTAGCTTTAGTATATTGTCTGCAGTCTAGACACTTCGTAAGTAGTTCGAGAACAGGTGTAGAGGAAAATCAAACCGCGATAGCTTAAAGCTTTAGAGAGGGGACACGTGATCGGGAACGATGCACTGGGCGATCGATTTAGCTCCCCGTGTAAATGATTTTCCGGACTGTCGATCGCGTCTTGACTACACCTATTTCTTACACATTGGTTTATTTTTGACACCTGACGTAAAAATAGAGGTGTTGTAAATTTGACGTATCTGTCTGTGTATCTGTGTTTGTGGCGTCGTAGCTTCTTAACGAACAGACTGTATATAGTGTTTTTTTTGTTTGTGTTTGAAGTTGAAGTGATTGAGACATTTTTTTATTTCTGACATTAATGTTATTACAATCACACCTTCTTTTAAAATTGCCTATGTTTTTATGTACATATACTAAATTCTCATATATATATTGACTATGCACAGTCATTACTTTAATTTCTTTAAATTTTCCTCTTAACGACTCCCTAGGCCCCATTTTATATATCGCACGAATAGCTCTCTAAGGAAGGACGTGAAGCTATAAGTGATGAAGATCTGATAACCCAAATCAAAGACTTTTTTATTATGATGAGAAGAATTTCTTAAAGTCATTGTTTTAACTAAATTCATGACTGTCAGGGAATTTTTGAAAATTTATTTTAACCTGTGTGTCAACTTTTATTTCGAATTTTATCTTTAGAAATTAGTAATATTCCCCATAACCTCTACCCAAGTTTTTTTTGTTTAAAAAAAAGAAGACAATTAGCCATATCTTTATATAATATCAATATTTCCATTCCCCTCCAACTAGTCGGGAAAGACTGTATTAAAAGTGGGTATGACAATAGACCAACTGGGTGGGGACCGAACCACCATCCCTCGGTATTGAGTCCGACCGTTTTCCCGTTGAGCTATTGAGGCTCTAAAGCTCTAGCTTATAGCTAGTGCCAGGATTGTCTATGGCAATTGCTACTAACCGCAGACACAAAAGCCAAGGCACAAGTCAGTGGAATAATAATGCAGTTTAATAAGTATGTTATACATTTATACCCAAAATAAACAGCACCTTTGAGGTACTGTTCATAAGTGCGAAATAAACATGGGAAAGCGGAAAAGCTCACTAAAGGCTAGAGTGGGTGTGCTGAGAGTGTAAGACAATTATCTTGAGATTCGCCGTGCGAGTGCTGAGTCCAACGTACGGCAGCGAGAAAAGCTCCAGAAAAAAATGGTCTATACAGTTTTAAATCCATTGATAGATAGATAGAAAAGCATTGAATCAAAAACGGCTATAACATAACAGAAATGTATTCTATGCACTCAAAGAGCTTGCCAATACCGTATCGAATTCATCTCCATTCAACTTTATAGCCCTCTTTATTCACCTTCCTCACATAAGATATAGGGATAATATAATCGCTTAATGGTGTAGAAAGTATTCGAGATACTCGTAGCTATAATATCCGCCATTGTACAGGATGTTAGGAAATCATCAACAAAAATCGGAACCTTTATACTTCTATAGGCACTCCTAAGTACAAAACATCTTACACAAGTTTGACATTTTGTGAAATAATTTTCTTGATTTTGGAAGACTGATCGTCATCAGGTCAAAGGTCAATGAACTCTTTAATCCTTTCCATTCTTCCTACTACTACAACTGAACCACACCGCTTTTATAGCACATTATTTCGACGGCCTCCGTGGCGCAGTGGTATGCGCAGTGAACTTACAAGACGGAGGTCCTGGGTTCGATCCACGGCTGGGCTGATTAAGGTTTTCTTAATTGGTCCAGGTCTGGCTGGTGGGAGGCATCGGCCGTGGCTAGTTACCACCCTACCGACAAAGACGTACCGCCAAGCGATTTAGCGTTCCGGTACGATGTCGTGTAGAAACCGAAAGGGGTGTGGATTGTCATCCTACTCCTAACAAGTTAGCCCGCTTCCATCTTAGATTGCATCATCACTTACCATCAGGTGAGATTATAGTCAAGGGCTAACTTGTAAAGAATAAAAAAAAATACATTCGTGAGATCGGTTTTGACTTGGTCGGTGTCAGTGCATTAGTGCATCTGACACACGCTTTTGTCTCATGAATATAGTTACAGTAAATATATACTATACTATAACAATATTCATGAACCAAAAGTCAGTCAGGTATTTATTTCAATACTCGATACTTGGAATTTCCCTTTCACGTGGAAACTTAGGGCAAATAAAAAAGTTCAAGAACTGTACCCGGACCACGAACAAACTTTATTAGTTTCATTGAAAACAAGTCTTCTGGCAGTTTCAAACTAATAACGTCATCATTTCAATTCAAAAGTTCAGTTGAAAAAATATATAATGTCTGCTTTTCTATCTCTAAGAGTGATGAAGCTAAGACTGGACATTGTCAACATCGTAAAATTGTATACACTCGACTCTTTATAACCCGTTTATAACACTTTTGCATAAAACCTTGACCGCTTTGAATCTTTTACAAAGAAATGGATTGGTAGGAAGTAGTAACAGAAGTAAGTATAAGAAGGATTGACTGAGATCGAAATCCCGCCGACCGATTAAAAAAAAATTCGCTATTTTATTTATGTGTCGCGAAGCTGAAGTGGCAATGGATGGGGCACATAGTTCGAAGAGCCGGTGGACGTTGGGGTCCCAGGGTGCTGGAATGGCGACCCCGCACTACAAAGCGCAGTGTTGGTCGACTCCCCACCAGGTGGACTGACGACATCAAGCGAGTCGCAGGTGTTCGCTGGATGCAGATGGCTCAGTATCGTGATGTTTGGAAGTCCCTACAAAAGGCCTATATCCTGCAGTGGACGTCCATCGGCTGACATGATGATGATGATGATGAATTTTCTCCGATTAGTTGGAAAGACTGATTAGGAGTGAGTTGAATAGTAGTCGAACGATCAAGGATCGAATACATGACTTATGTTGAATCCGGTAATTTTACCGCAAAGTTTTAGGCTTATTGATAGGAGATATTTTTCATATTTGGAATGCGGAAGTATCTCTGTTTATCGGTTACATTTCACGCCTAAACTGCTAACATATAAATTTGGCACCAAAATAGCGCGCTTCCTGGAAGCTAGCGAACTCTCACTGGTTTTTAGATAATTTTAGAAGAGTTAAATTAAAGTGAATTAGTATCTTGAACTTCAGTATAATAGATTTACTTCTAATAATCGCAATACGAGTACTACAACTAAAAAAATCGATAGTCAAATGTTCCTTTAAGCAACGACATTTTATAACAACAACATTGCCTATATGTTGTGTTTTTAAAGAATCATCATTCATCATTTTATGAACCTCTGAATAGCTCACTGCTGAGTTCGAGTCTCCTCTCAGAATGAGAGGGGTTAGGCCAATAGTCCACCACGCTGGCCCAATGCGGATTGGCAGACTTCACGCACGCAGAAAATTAAGAAAATTCTCTGGTATGCAGATTTCCTCACGATGTTTTTCCTTCGCCGTTTAAGACAGGTGATATTTAATTGTTTAAAATGCATACAACTGAAAAGTTGGATATGCATAACCCACACCTTCCGGAATCGGAGGCAGAGGTCATATCCACTGGGCTCTGTAAAGAATGTTTGCCAATATCTTTTAAATAGGATTGTGTACGACGATAGACCAGCGGGCGAGATCGAACCACTAACCCTCGGTTCCGGAGTCCGGCTCCTTTACGACTGAGCTATTGAGGAATTTAGGTCTACGAGTACATTTTAGTTGTCTTTAAGTTCTCTGATCACCGTTTTATATACTCGTAATATGGGCGTATATATCTCTGGAGATATAAATTCTTGTCATTTGACGTCAAACCGCCTTCATCTTTTTACCACCGCACCGCAAGACATCGGGTAGGTTCAACCCTATGTTGTAAATTTCCAGGACTCGTACAAAACGTTTTGCGTTTCAATTACTAGTAGGTAGACGTCTCACGGTTCCACCGTGTGGTTCCCGTTCCCACAGGAATACGGAGATATTAGCCTATAGTCTTCCTTAATAAATGGGCTATGTAACATTGATAGAATTTTTCAAATCGGACCAGAAGTTCCTAAGATAAGCGCGTTCAATCAAGCAAACAAACAAATTCTTCAGTTTTATATATTAGTATAGAGTATAGAAGTATTCTGGTCGTAATCGCGATACTATTTTCGTGTTGTTTTAGTATTTTTAAATCCAAGGTCATATAACGTGTTCAACTGTGACTAATGTACATATCGATCGTACTCGTAGATAGCAGATAAAGATAATGGACAAAATATATCCGATAACTTCAGCTCTGTAATAACAAGGATTGTACAGAGTGGATTCCGCAACGATTGTGGAGAAGTGCGAAAAGAACTGGCTTCTAAATTCAATCCATATTTAAGCAGACTTCAATTGGTTTTAAAACTTTACATTTCATTACAGCTGTACTGTTTATTCTATTTTTGCATTTCATCTTACTTTTTTTCTCTCATGTATTTTTTTCTCCTTTTTTTTAAATTTTAACAATGTTAATATACATACAAAATATACAAAACACTATTAAAACCCTCCCGCTGAGGGACATTTGAGTGCCCAAGCAACCGGAAGTCAGGGCTCCAGAATGAGGAACCTCCTGACAATACGCGCCATCTCAAGAATTATTATTACTACTATTTACTTCTTTATTACCATCTATGAAGCCATCCACACCATCTAGGTAGTTAATATTTAATTGAATTGTAGAATGTTTATATCGATAGCATCTTAAAACGTAGACATGTGGCAATATGTACCTACTTAAACCTTACAAATTACACTAAGTATTATGTAGGTAGTAGAAGTATAGGTAGTTTATTAAAAGTAAAGTAACGTATAGGTAGTATCGTCGTCATCAACCCATATTCGGCTCACTGCTGAGCTCGAGTCTCCTCTCAGAATGAGAGGGGTTAGGCCAATAGTCCACCACGCTATCCAAATGCGGATTGGCAGATTTCACACACGCAGAGAATTAAGATAATTCTCGGGTATGCAGGTTTCCTCACGATGTTTTCCTTCACCGATTGAGACAAGTGATATTTAATTTCTTAAAATGCACACAACTGAAAAGTTGGAGGTGCATGCCCCGGACCGGATTCGAACCCACACCCTCCGGAATCGGAGGCAGAGGTCATATCCACTGGGCTATCACAGCTCTATACTAGTTACTAGCTCTATACTAGTATAGTTTACTTCTAGTATACTATAGGTAGTATACTAGAAGTAAACTAACGTATTGGTAGTATACTAGAAGTAAACTAACGTATCCGTAAATAGTAACGTAAATAGTGTAGACACATAGGTATGTATACCCAATAGCCATCACTGGCAAGAACGTCTGTATCACTGTCTATATTGCGTCGTTAACACGCTAAAAGACAGCGATGTTAATGCCCCTGGAGCAATCTTAACATTGTGATTATGATTATGATACTTATATAAAATCAGAAGATTATTTCTTTTTATTCTTTACAAGTTGACCCTTGATCGCACCTGATGGTAAGTGATGATGCAATCTAAGATGGAAGCGGGCTAACTTGATAGGAGTAGCATGAAATCTACGCTAAATCGCTTGGCAATATGTTTTATCGGTGGGGTGGTAACTAGTCACGGCCGAAGCCTCCCACCAACCAGACCTGGATCGTTAAAAAAGCCTCAATCAGCCCAGACGAGGATCGAACCCAGGACCTCCTTATAAAACCATTGCGCCATGAATGCCGTAAAAATTGATTAATATAAAAGTGATTATTGAATTTGAAAGCATTTTAGTTACCTACAAGTAGATTTTTTGACGACCTCTCAGGTTGTGTGTTGTACTGTTGTCGTGGTTCTACAGAGAGAACCTGGGTTCGATTCCCAGCTGCTCGGGTCCGAATATGTTTTCACGCTTTCTTAATTGGTATTCTAAATGGGTCTGGTGGTAGGCATCGGCCGTGGCTAGTTTCCACCCAAACGGCAAAGACGTACCGCCAAGCGATTTATCATTCCGGTACGATGGTTTTAGGAAACGCAGATGGTGAGGCGACATCACCGGCAAGACTAGTAGAAATCAATTTAAGTAAGTACACATGTCATTACTTCAGCTTCCTACTATATTCGAAGAGCCGATGGGCGTTAAGGTCCCAAGGTGCTGCAATGGCGACCCCGCACTAGAAAGCGCAGTGTTGGTCGACCCCCCACCAAGTGGATTGACGAAATCAAGCGAATCGCAGAGATTCGCTCGATGCAGGTAGCTCAGGATCGTGATGTTTGGAAGTCCTATCGGCCTATGTCCTCCATAGGACGTCCATCGGCTGACTTGATGATGATAATTATGATGATCAGTGGCGTGCACACCATAGATGCAAAAATGCCCTGCCTACCCTAAAAACTCATTACGAACCAGTATTGCGATAGGGATTTTCCACTTTGTACCCTATGGTGAATACCCTAGTTAAAAACCCTGTGCACGCCACTGATGATGATGATATGTTATTACTATAATGGGTAAAAATAATGAACTCCCAAGTTTATGTACAATCATTGTCATCATATGTGATTGCAGTCAAGTATTACCTACTTGTCTAAAAAACTATATCCGCTTACTCATCCGATTACCGCATGGATTACGTTATTTGATGAGTAATATCAAACAATATCATCTGCGCCTCGAAATTTAAAATCTGTGCTAATGTTTTAATTTGATTTACATACTTATTAGTATAATTACTATAATTGGGTATATTTTTATTAGCGGACGCCCGCGAGTTCGACTGCGTGAAATTCAATTTTTCCAAGGAACCAAGGAATAAAAAACCAGAACTAGAACCAAGGAACCAGGTATAAAAAGTATCCTATAAATTGCTCGATAACCACCTCTATTTTCCAGTGAAAATCCTATCTCTGGAACGGCTGAGCCGATTTTAATGGAACTTTCGCTAGAAAATAAAGGAGGTTATGAAGCAACATATAGTATTACAAAATCCTCGATTGCGGATGGTATTTACATTCATTATTTATGTTTTGTGGAGAGGAGCTATCAGGGTTAGTATAAATAAGAGGGTATTTGATAACTTGAGCTCAGTTGTTTGTAAGACAGCGTGGACACAGTCACGCTGCCAGTCGCAGATCAAAGGGGATCCCTTAGAATGCATAAACATTCAACTTCCCTATCTGACATGTTCTCCATGCCCACACTAAGCAATTTATGATCAATAATTAAGTACAACAGAAAACATTATCAATAATTACAAGATAAACATTATTGCACAGAATCACTAACGATCCGAGACTTGGTCGCAGAATATGGGCCTTATTAGTGTTGTTCGACTCCCCACTAAGTAGACCGAGGATATCAAGCAGGTTTCAGGGAGCCGCTGGATGCTGGCGGCTCGAGATCGTTGTGCATGCGAGAGGCCTATTTCCAGCAGTGGAAGTCTATCGGCTGATAAGATAAGGGGATTCCTTAAGCCTACTCCCAAGTTCACAAGTCTTGGGTCCTGCTGGTCGTGTTTCCTCTACCACAACATAATGGTACAATCACTGTTGCTGTTCACATCACACAGGTTACTTTTCTTCCCAAAAGTTCATGGTTCCCACGGGATTTGTGAAAAGCAGAATTTCACGCGTACGAAATCGTGGTCGTCCAAAATCCGTTAATCGAAAAAAAGAAAACAAGATAATATAGGAGTTGCTGAATTGGGTTCGATCAACTGGATATGTTTGTATTTTAAACGTTAACTAGAAATCCACCGCTAGACACAAATTGGACGTATTGAAGCGGCTTTCATTTCTGGCTTGATTCAATATTATGATTTCCTTTATTGTCTAAGAGCCAGTGATGAGCAGACCGTTGTTAATTTATAAAGCTTATAGTGTGTCTATGTTATTACCATAAGTATGCATGTCATCATTATCAACCCGTATTCGGCTAACTGCTGAGCTCGATGCTCCACTCAGAATGAGAGAAGTTAGGCCAATAGTCCACCACGTTGGCCCAATGCGGATCGGAAAACTTCACACACGCAGAGAATTAAGAAAATTCTCAGGTATGCAGGTTTCCTCACGATGTTTCATTCCTTCCTTTCCTTCACCGTTTGAGACACGGGATATTTAATTTCTTAAAATGCTTACTTACTTACTACTTTTAAGTACGCATGGATGGGGTTTAAAATTTCGGCCGCGTGGCGCAGTGGGCAGTGACCCTGCTTCCTGCATCCACGGCCGTGGATTCGATTTCCACAACTGGGAAATATTCGTCTGATGAGTGTGGGTGTTTTCCAGTGTCTGGAATTTTTACATTGTATAAGTGTTTATATGTAGTTATAAATGTACTAGCGGACGCCCGCGACTTCGTCCGCGTAAATTTCGATGTCAACTTTACTACTACCCCTACCCTACCCTACCCCTACCCTACCACTACCCCAACCCTACCCAACCCCTTCATCTACCCTACCCCCTACCCTAACCTACCATACCCTACCCCCACTCTACCCTACCCTACCCCAAACCTACTCCTACCCTACCCCTACCTTACCTACACCCTACCCCCATCCTACCCCTACCCTCCCCGTACCCTATCCCTTTCCTACACCTATCCCACCCGTACCCCTATCTCACGCCTACACTACCCCTACCCTACCGCTTCCCTATCCTACCCGTACCTCTACCCTACCACTACCCTACCTCTACCCCTACCCTACCACTACCCTAAACCCGGCCCTAAACCTACCCTACCCCTACACTACCCCTACGCTTCCCTACCCGTACCCTACCCTACCCTGTAACTTCTCTATCTTACTCCTACCCTTAGCAAAATCGTTCCAGTCCTTCGAGAGTGGTGGTATGACCAAGAGAAATAGAGACTTCTATGCTAATAATATAAAGAGGTAAAGTTCGTGTGGTTGTAGGAGGTAATCTCTGGATCTACTGGACCGATTTGGAAAATTGTTTTACCAATAGAAAGCTACGTTATTTGCGAGTGTCATAGGCTATGTTTGATCGCCATATTCACACGGGAACGGGAACTACGTAAATGAAAGCGCCGGGCGTCATATAGCGGAAATTCTGCGTCTTAGAAATTTTGTATTATCTCCGAAACTATTTAAGTAATTAACATACTGTATAGGGCAAATCTTATCTCCATAATATCCTTGTGATTATTAAATAATTTATTTTAATAAGGATTAAAGTTTAGTTGTATAAATAATGACGTAAACCTAAGTGTATAAAATAAATAATTTTTAAAACACAAAAGGTACTATATCTGCTAATATATAGAAGATAGATATATGGTGTCGCGGACTTTTTAGTAGAACTTTTAAAGATACATAAAGTCTCCATACATTAATTTCAATTTTACACAATAGTTAAGGCAGCGCATGCGAATAAGTCTGTTTAAGAGGATTTTCAGTCCGACCTGTATGACCAAAACTGTGATAACTCGGCTAATATATATGATACCAATATAAAATATAGCCTATAGCACTCCCCGATAATGTAGCATTCTACTGGTGAAAGAATTTTTAAAATCGGACCAGTAGTTCCGAAGATTACCCCATTTAAAAAATGTGACAAACTTACAAACTTACAAACTTTACCTCTTTATAATATTAGTATAGATGAAAAAATCCACTATCTTAGTACCTACAAGTATAACATACTCTATACGCTTACTTTGAGGCTAAGTTGTGTGTGTATTGTGTAAGTATAGGCCTTAAAAAAAAGTTTGCACCACCATAGTTTTGGGAAGTAGCAGGTAACACAGGTCTACTCAGGACTTGACTTCTCATTATTATCCCAACGAGAATTCATACTATATACTTGGATAAATTGTATTTGGACCTTAGTTAAATTAGAAAAAGTTCCAAAGTCCCCTTCTACAGTAAGAACATGGTCTGACAAACTTATGGCTTTTATAAAACGAAGAATGACCTTCTTCTCTGGCCTTCGCTGGCTCTTGCTCTAAGTCTATAACAACAGTCAGATTGAATATCTACCTGTTTGTTTTACAATTCAAGCTCTCTAGAGATAATACGAGTATGTCACGAGAAAATAATAAACATTTTAAAAGAATCGTCAACCCGTTGGAACTTATTATACAACTGTATGCATTGATATTTAAATACCTTTATGCATATTAAGTACCTATATTATAGCAAAGTCACCGACATAGCTCAAGGAGTCGCCAGCTGAAGTGGCAATGGGCAGGGCACAGTTCGAGCCGATGGACTTTGGGTCCCTAAGTGCTGGAATGGCGAACGCAGTGTTGGTCGACCCCCCACTAGGTGAACTGACAACATCAAGCAAGTCGCAGGGATTCACTAGATGCAGAAGGTTTAGGATAGTGATGCTTGGGAGTCCCTATAAAAGGCCTATGTCCTGCAGTGGACGTCCATCGGCTGACATGATGATGGATCGTGTCGCACACGTGTAGGTCACTTTCCCGTGGATTTGTGGATAGAATATAGCCTATGTTGCTCACTAATAATGTAGCCTCCCAGTGGTAAAAAATAAAAATCGGTCTAGTACTTTCAAAAATCGGTCTAGGAACCTATTGAGAACAAACAAACAAAAACAAATCTTACCTCTTTATAATATTATTTAATTACCGCTTACCGCTTTGAAAAGCGGTCGTTTGTGACTTTCGGCATGTTTTTCGGAAAACTATTCTAAAACGATAAGACGAATTTTCCCCACGTTTTCAATAAAAACTACCTTAAAATACCTATTTTCAAATAAATATTTCAAATAAAATGTGATGTGCACAATGGTCTTTAGAGTTTTACTACAATATATTTTGTAAATCGACATGAAAACTGCGAAGAAATCTCGGAAAAACCAAACGCGCCGATCAAACACACTTATCATGTCATAAAAATGCACAGTTTGTTTATTTAGGTTTAAAGACTTTATTAGCTCAGACACATTGTTCAAGTCTTGACGAGATAAACATTTTAGGTATATCTGCATTATAAATCTGAATATTTTAACATATTTTGTACTAACCGACGCACCGCGGTTTCACCCGCGTAGTTCCCGTTCCCGTAAGAATACAGGGATAAAATATAGCCTGTGACACTCACAAATAACGTAGCTTTAGTAGTAAAAGGACTTTCAAAATCGATTCAGTGGATCCAGAAATTACCCCTTATAACACAAACTTTCTCTTTAAAATATTAGTAAAGATTGTTAAATTTACAAGAAAAGTACAAAGACTTAATTAATTAAAGATTTGGTACTATATGTATCTTTTATAAACAGGTATATAATATTATGATTATACATTGCACAAAATATTCCTCCTACTAATATTATAAATGCAAAAGTTTGTATAGATATTTGGATGTTTGTTACTCTTTAACGCCGCAACTACTGAACCGATTTGGCTGAAAGTTGGAATGGAAATAGATTTTACTCTGGATTATCACATAGACTACTTTTTATCCCGAAAAAATCCTTGGATTCATGAGATTTACGAAAACAGTATAATTTTGATGGTATGAGTGTTTGTTACTCTTTCACGCCTCGGCTACTGAACCGAATCGCCTGAAATTTAAAGTAGAGTTAGATTATTATATATAGTCTGGATTTACACATACGCTACTTTTTATCCCGAAATCCATGGATCCCGAGGGATATGTGAAAAAGTAAATTTTACGCAGACGAAGTCGCGTGCGTCCGCTAGTATATACAGTTCGCATGGAATACAAAAATCAAATATCTAAGTAATATGTTTCGAGTATTTTCCTTGAAAAGGTGGATTCGTAGAAACTTTTATCCCCGGTTCTTCTTCCTGCAAGTTTTATTTTGTGACAAAGAGAGAAGCCGTTACTTTCACATTTATATTTTTTGCGTGGATTTGTTGGATTTGGCTAACTAACTTTTGCCCACGGATTCGTTTGCATGTCAGTAGGCTAACTTATTATTTTAAGTAGGTACCTATTGCGGTTTTCATCATATCGTGATATGAGGAAGGTGGAATTAAATAGGGATGACGACAGTTTTTATAAATTAAGAGTATGCTAATAGAAAAGCATTTTGTAAAAACAGGGTATCTGCGATCATTACTTTCGAAGCTACAGGGATTTAAAGGGTCAGATTTGCGGCGTTGCCACGGATCCCTGAAACACACCCCATACAAAATGGTACGAATTAATGACGTCGTAGGTACATAGTGATCATTAGATTTGTATGGGCGTTCAAACAAAATTACTAATATCTTTGTTATTAGTGCGTTTATGTTTATAGTTCAAAGATTAAAAAATGTAACGTTATATGTAAGGAAGCTAAAACTGAACTTTCATCTAATTACGATAAAAGATTTTTTATAGATTTTGAAGTTTTATAATCTTATTTATTTTGCAAATATCTAGACAATCTTTGCTTTTTATGTATAAATAAGTTAACATTGACCTTATTTACCCGAATGTATCCAATATATTCAAACCTAGTCATCATCCCCATTGTATTCGTATTTAAAGTTTAATAAAATATGCCGTGGATCGGGGTTTCCAAGCGGTCCACTAATACCTACCAGCTATCTGAGGAATTACGTACGTATCGGACGCATCGCATCAAACGGATTTTAGTAGGTATTCTATGTATAGAAATTCGTTCAAGTGCGTCCACCTATCCGCATTGTACGGATTGCATCGAACGGATTTTATTTACCGCAAAATTAAGAATCCGTTTGATCCGTTTGCGGATCAGTAGACGCCTGCCACAACGCGGAAAGTTGCTTTATGATAAAAAAGGAAATTGCGAGCCACGATAAAGCGCTTACTTACCGAATCATCCATAGTTCAATAGAGATTTAGATCAGTCAAAGTAGGTAATTATTAGAAAACGTCAGCAAAGCAAATTGTGAAATCAATGAGTAAAATAATTAGGTTATATTGAAAATTTCAAAATTGTGTGGTGTTATAACACTAAAGTCACTGAATTTATGTTGACTTATGTAATGTGTAACAAAAATAAATATTTACCCTGCGACAACAATGCAGCCCGCTGTTTATTACCATATTATGCTAAACTGCTAACTGGAAGAATAATTATTTGATGAAATAGTCAATGATATTTTATACTATAGATATGTTATGTGCCTACAAAAACACTGCAAAAAGTGATCCGAATTTAGCTACTCCACTGAGCGCAATAAGTACCTAAGTAAACACAAAATTGTGTATTTTTACACATACATTTACATTATATATTTATGTACCGTACCTATATATACACTTCCTGAACACACAACTCAACATTGTAGATTATATTTAGGTATTACTTGTTTAAATAACTTTTGTTGTTTAAAAAGCGACATTTGTCCGCCTCAGTTTTGATGCGCTAGTGCCCTATTTCTAGTATAGAATATCGTTGGATATACAACGATTTAATGTAACGTAAGATTTTTCTTCACTCTAAAAAATGCTTTATATGTCGCTATAAAGAGTTAACACTGAGTTACATATTATTCCGATAAAATTAAAAGCTCTAGCACTATGTCTTCGAATAACAGGTGCATGGCACTATAATCTATAAAAAGTTCTTAACTTGGATACCATACAAGATGATGTTCTGATATAGGGGATGTTTTTCCAACTTTTCCACTTTGTATCAACTGGGTCATCTGCTTGTTACGTCAACTATCAAATTAAAAAAAAAACACAAAGATGAAGCTAATCTATACTACCTACATATACCTCGTACTACAAATGCGAAAATAAGTTCATCTGTCTGTTACCTTTTCACGACTAAACTATTTTAACCTAACCGATTTGGATAAGATTTGGTACAGACATAAATAGGATCTTGGAACAGAACATAGGCTACTTATTAGTAGTATACCAGAAAATAATTAGCTCCCGCTGGATTTGCAAAAATCATAATTTTACGTAAACAGGCGGGCTGACGATTAATCTATACTAATATTATAAGAGTTTTTTGTTTGTATGTTCGAACGCGCTAATCTCTGGAACTACTGGTCCGATTTGAAAAATTCTGTCAGTGTTAGATAGCCCATTTATCGAGGAAGGCTTTAGGCTATATATTATCTCCGTATTCTTACGTTAACGGGAACCACGCGAGTGAAACCGCGCGGCGTCAGCTAGTAACAAATAAGTTGAAACCACTGCCTATCGCAATTCGCAGCCAACCTAAATAGATATAGGTACACGGTTCGGTGAAGGGACATCACCGAAATTGGGCGGATTTCATTTCGCCGGCCAACAAAAGAAAATCTAATATTATTTTAGAGTATATCTCTGACCGTTGTTATAAAAAGTATTAACATATAAAATGTTTAGAAAGAAAAATAATCTTCCAATGAATAGAAATACATATTTTTTTCTTACAAAAAAAATATTTCTATCCAAAAGTTATAGGTAGGTATGTCAGAAAACAAACGTTTTCTTTTAAATAAACTTACCTACAGAAATAGTTGGAATCAAAACACTAAAAGGATATTTTAACTTGCTCCTTTAGTAAACTTTCTCTTATTTACATAGGTTCGTTCATTTTCTTTATTTCTATTCATTAAAATAGAGCTCGTTTATACCGCTATTTTAGTTTTATTAAATGGAAAAATATTATTAGGTACCATCTTGTCAGGGGCGTAGCTACCGCCGTATTAAAGATACGGGGCCTGTGTAGTTCGGGGGCCTATAGTTACGTGTGAAAGCAAAAAATAGTAAAATGTAGGTAATCCACAATCTCTTTTTTTTCATAGTTAAGCGTACGCCCAAAAGTTGGAAACATCCTAGATAGGCTAAGTCACTGTCATCAATACCGTCTTTACCATGAGGGCACACGCGGCCCGTGTCCAGGGCCCCCATTTTCAGGGGCCGCGAAAGACTGACAATATCAATATCCTTCAAAATGTTGACTTGATTTTGGTCAACAGAAATGCCAAAAGAAACCGTTATCGTAATCGTAACCCTGCAGCATTCTAAGACCATTAATGACATACTTTATCATAATGTATCTGATTACCTATATTAAATCATCATACTTAGTAAAAAAAAATTGGATAATTCGCTTTATTTACTTTCCAAAAGGGCCCCAAATTCTCGTGTACCCAAGGGCCCCAGCTTAGTCAAAAATGGCGGTGCCTGACATATTTACTTTAGAATAGATTTTTTTGTTTATTTTGTGTGAATTCTTAACCCTTCATTTGGGCCCCAAAATAATTTTGATACAGGGCCCTTCCAAGGAACGCTACGCCACTGCATCTTGTAGCAATGTAAGAAATATGAAATGCATTTTTTAATGATTGCAGTTGCTACGTTGACCTATCTTATATAAAACATAATTTTCTCCAAGCCACGAGCTTTCAGTTTTATACTGAAATACAGTTGAAAAGGAAATGCAGTAGCTAAAGAATGTAGGGCTATGAAAACATTCTTAAGAAAACTTTGTAAACAATTAAATCGGGTTTAAGGGTTCCGTACACCTAAATGGAAAACCGGAAAACTTGTCAGGTCTTTGGAATTTGTCCATATCTTAATATACATACATGTACATGCGAAAGGTCATCAGGAAATCTCGAACTACTTGACATCTAAAGATAAAATTTGGCAGAGAGGTAGTATTTAAGGAGGTCTAAGGGCGGACGAAGTCTCTGTATATTTGCAAAATCTGTCTGAAGGCCACAAATCAAAGACTGATTTCAGATACATAAGGAGGAGCTACTTGAAAAAAATAATGGTAACTTGTTCTGAGTTTGACAGTGAATGAAAACATAATAATTAGGTACTTATGTACTTATAGTTTATATGGATAATAACTTCCATAACGTAACGTCTAGTTAAACGTAACAAAAACTTTCTCGTCTCATTGTCGTATTTTTTAAATAACTATACCTATATAAAAGTTCGACGTAAGCGATGGTATTTGTTATATATACGTCTAATATTAATTTACTTCGTAATTTAACTGAAAGGCTGGTGTTTTAATACATGACCTAATATTTAATACGCCGTATTTTATTTGCATTAAACAGATTTGATAGACAAATAATATTTACAATTAAGAATTAAAAATTGAAAAAAATATCCAACGGGAATTTTGTACGGGACCCTTTCTTGAGACGATATTTTATGCTCTACACATGTTTTCCTTCAAAGTGCTACCGCTCTAAATACTTCAAAAGATATACTATTCTCATATAATCAAACTCATGAGAGCGGTTCGCCTGAAAAACTTTTAATCGCTTTTGCTTCACGAGTAGACATAAATTGACATGGTGGTAAATATAAACGTCTTCTTTGTATCCGTTTAAATATTTAACAGTTTTATAATATAAAAGCTAACGCCCCGCATAGTTCCCGTTCCTGTGACACTCACAAATAACGTGACTTTCTAGGGGTAATAGAATTTTCAAAATCTATTCCATAGTTTCAAATATTAGAATACCAGAAACTTTTATTCTTTATAACAACATTGTTACACATTAAAGCTTCAGAAACTTTTTTTAATTTAAAAACAGAATTGTAAAATAAATGACAGATATTATTAAATTAAAATTAAATTAATAAATCCAATTAAGTTGTAACAGTAAAAGATTTTTAAAAAATAAAATTATTAAAAAAAAAAAACTACATACGAAAACAAATCAATCTGGAACAATCCAACACGGAACAACATAATCACAGCACGCGGCAATTAAAAAAAAAATTACCTTAGCAAAAAATCCAGAACAAAGTTACAGATCGAGCGAACACTACACGCACACAACGCGTAAACTTTTCGTGTACATGATTATTTTATCACAAAGGTTTTGCACGTGCGTAATCGAGAACGCGGACGTTCGTACGGCGTATTCATCCGACGCGGGGAGTCAGACTGGCTGCGGCTGCCCGGAGCATGGCTGTCGGGGGCGCAACAGATACGCCACAGGTTTCCCGGGCCACCCTCCCCCTCCCCCCGACCCCCTGCTCCCTATACGCCAATTTACATCCTCATTATCGTCTCCAGAGTCAGCATCTAAGCGGAGTAACGATTCGCGACTCCGAAGCGCTTAGTTCAAACTTTTGATTTACACTAATCATTATCAGTCGAAATTCTTATCAATTATATCACGTTATCGATGATACAAGTGTCCCTATCGTTGCATTTTATGCCTTACGCCTGAATGCATTCAGCAATAATCTAATTTATAAATACACTAGCGGATGCCGCGCGGTTTCAAAGTCAAACACGTTGTTCGCGTCCCTGAAATATACGGGAATAAAATATAGCCTATGTTCATCAGGAATAATGTAGGATTCTGGTGAAAGAATTTTTCAAATCGAACCAGTAGTTTCAGAGCCTATTTAATTCAAAGAAACAATCAAATATTTCCTCTTTGTAATAGTTATTAGTAGGAATTTATAGAAGTATAGATTAATAATAATCTGATTCCATGAATAAATTCCTTATTACAAATCAAAATTGTTTGTTTAGAGACCAGTTTATTTATAGAATATTCTGATTTAAGCAAATATGCATGAGAAAATCTGAAAGGAAATGAGAGCTTAATTACAATATTGTTTATCCTATACTAATAATAAATTATAATTAAACTTTTAGTATACAAGCCTGAAACATTTCTAAAGTATACTTTTGAACATACTTACTTACTTACTAATATTATAAATGTGAAAGTATGTGTATCTGTCTGTCTGTTTGTTTGTTCATCTTTCACGGCAAAAGGGAGCGACCCATTGTCGTGATTTTTTAAGTGGAGATAGTTGAAAGGTTGGAGATGGACATAGGCTACATTTTGACTCTTTCTAAAATGGGGGGGGATGGAAGTGTATGTGTATGTGTGTATGGAGCATTTGTAAAGTAGGGTAGGGATAGGGTAGTGGTAGGGGTAGGGGAAAAGAAGCGAACATAAGTCAAAGCAAAGCTGATCGTGTCGTAGGGTACGTATAAAGCTGATTATTTACTGGCAGTTCAAAAATATATTTACAAATAATAAATATAAAATATAAATTTGTCAGTGTTTGCAATTTGACCTTGCAAATAGTTTTAGTTTTTTCTATCTTGAGTATTATCGTTATCAACATTATAAACGTTATCTATGGGCTATCCGGTGTTTCATTGGCCTATTGATTAGTTGAGTACAATATAAGTTGTCAGATTCGAGTCCCAGTCCGTCCTCATGGCTCACAGGTCCCCAATATTATTTAAATCAAGGCCACATTATGTTTACACGTCGTGAGAAAACAACCTGCCGAAAACCCAACCGCCAAAATCTCCACCAAAAACCGCCAAAAAGCCAACTCAAAAAATTATTTGCTCCGAATCTTTCTCTTTCCGATGGGAGAAAGGCTACAAGCCAGTAATAACATAACACTTGATTTTTTTTTACATTCGGTTATTCTTCTCCACTTTCACCTCACACAACGTTTAAACGGCTCAACCGATTTTCATCAAACATGAATAAGGACATTCGCGCATAAGTCACATTTAATACAAAAAAAAACTAAATTAAAATCGCTTCATCCGTTCGGGAGTTGCCACAGAGAGACAGATACGTACAACTTATAACACCCCTCTTTTAACGTCAGGGGCTAAAAATTTCCTGAAAATACAAAAGTGGCTGCGATATACTCGTAAATAGATTACCTACTCGCCCGCCAGTCTGCATTGAACCAGCGTAGTGGGTTTACGCTAAAATTCTCTTCCTTAAGAAGAAAGTTTTGACCCTGAAGTAAATCATTAAAATAGAATGGTGATGATGATAAAATAAAGATAAAAACATAAATACATATCTGAAAAGTGTGTCAACTGTGCATTAATTTGACGTATATTTTACGAGGTGCTATTAAGCACAGATACAAAGGGATAATGGAAGCTCACTCAATAGGCTTTTATACATTAAAAGATTTTCAAACCTTTTAAGCCTAGGTACTAAACGATTTTTTTATTTTTGTTTTAATTGGACGACGAAGTTACTCCCATATAATGTACTAATAGCAAAAAATCCGATGAGTTTATCATCCATATCTTAGTAATAATAATAATAAAAGCCTTTATTAACAATCTTAAAATCTATATTATATTATACTAGCGGACGCCCGCGACTTCGTTCGCGCAATAGACCTAATTAGACCACTTTAATCCAGCCCTATCGCACAATCCGTCTTAATGGATACCTACTAACTATAAACTACCTCCCTGCCAAATTTCAGCTTTGTACACCAAGCGGTTTTCGAGATTTCGTGGTGAATGACCTTTCGCATTTCTATATTAAGATAGTTATTAGAAAGTATATAATATAGTTTTGGATACTACTACTGCTGGTCGACTCCTCACCAGATGGACTGACGACATCAAGCGAGCTGCAAGGATTCGCTAGGTGCAGGCGGGTTCGTCATGGTTCGAAGTCCCTACACAAGGGTGCTGCAGTGGACATCCAACGGCTGTTTTGATGATGATGATGATGATGATGATGATGACGATAACTAGATTTAACAACTGTTCTTATGGTTATATACGTGGCGTTATTTCAGGGGTCCTGGGATCGAGGTCTGGGTCGGACGTTGAAATATTAAGCATTTCTTTCTTTCAATAATTCCCAATAGCAACCCGGACTTGAAAAGTTATTGGTGTTAAGCCTCCGTGCCTCAGAGAGCACGCACGCTATATATAACCCGCCAATCCGCATTGTAGAAACATGGTGGGTCTAAGCTCCTTCCTCTCCTTTATGGAGTGAAACCTGACCCTTTAGTGGGCCATTCAAATATGTTGAAACTCGGGGGTGTTGTATATAATATCACTACACACCTAGTACCTTCCGTCCCTTCCTACTTTATTATTTAGTAAATCCATAAGCTACTAAGAATCTTCAAAAAGAAAAGAAAGAAAATAATTACGTCCGACTGAAGCCAGTGCACTTGTACGTAGTTAAAATACATGGTTTTTTATAAAAAATATAATATTTTTCATATAAAACTTTATAAATAAATCCAAAAGAGGTTTCAAGATTTTATAGCACACTCTCCTAGGCCAATGCTCTATAAAAAGCGGACTAAGGCCTTCGGCGTGAAAGCCTTTAATCTTTTTGAGTGAAATCAAGTGTCTTTTTAAGTGCTGACTCCTACCGCGACCGTTTTACTGTCATGTACCCGACGGTTTCCCTTTTTTCTTCAGTAAAACAAGAAGTTTCTTTTAGAAAAAAAAACCGTTCAGTCTAACTTTAATATACAACTTGTATATTATAGATCATTTCTATGTCGTAATACAAAGTATACGTTGATTTTAACTAATTATTTATTTATACAAAAAATTCTTAATACATGGTATACTTTTGCAGCCCTATAAACATGGATTAAGATTTATACTTCAATTTTCTGGAATATTAACTGCACTTAGTAGTAGTAATTCGGTAAGGAAATTGCGGCTTAAATCTTAATTCGTGTTTACAAATATAGCTGCAAAACTATATCTATTCGGAATTTATAATATCTCCAAAATAGGTCATTGATTCGATCCTTGCCCGCTCGACTATTGTCGTACCCACTCTTAACAGTATTTCTGACCAAATTAATATCTCTCGTTATCAACCCATATTCGGCTCATTGCTGAGCTTAAGTCTCCTCTCAGATTGACAGGGGTTAGATCAATAATCCACTACGCTGACCCAATGTGGATTGACAGATTTCACACACGCAGAAAATTAAAAAAAAATCTCTGGTATGCAGCTTTCCTCACAATGTTCCTTCACCGTTTGAAACACGTGATGTTTAATTCTACACTAATATAATATTTGTGGTATTTTGAGGGTAAACTCTAGATCTACTGAAGCTTACAGGTTGTTTTTGAATGACAGGTTATATTTAATCCTCGTATACCCACGTGAACGGAAAGTGCGCTACGCAGGTGAAATCGCGGGGCGTCGGCTTGTTAATCCTATTTAGACCGATATTTTTTTTTATTGAAAAAAAAAAAAAAAATTGACAGATATCTATACTAATATTATAAAACTGAAGAGTTTGTTTGTTTGTTTGGACGCGCTAATCTCAGGAACTACTACTGGTCCGATTTGAAAAATTCTTTCAGTGTTAGATAGCCTATTTATCGAGGAAGGCTATAAGCTATATATTATCCCCGTACTCTTACGGGAACGGGAACCACGCGGGTGAAACCGCTCTGGCTTGTTACCTTGAAAAATTATTGAAGAGAGAGAGGTGGTAATCATGATTATTAGCAGCCTATTTTAATAGCCAACATGGTCATTACTCCTTGCTTATAGGAGAGGGGATATGCCGCCGCGCGGCTCCAATTCAGGTTGATAGTTATCATGGTACTTCATTATTCCTTGCAATTTCGACAGCATATTATAAGAACATCGCACGTATCAGGCCCGTGTTCATCAGGTCTCGGTAAAGCATTTTAATTACGAACAGGTCATGCGTTAATATGTGGGAACTCCAGGTGCCAAGCAAGTGTAAATTCACAGGGAGCGCTTAGCGAAATTCGTAGCTTAAAGTTTCAAGACATTTTGTAAAACGAGAACTCTAATGCATGTAGGTGAGTTTAAATTAACCGGGTTACCAAAGAGCGGAAAATTAATATTTTGTCAGAGAAAACTTGGGCTTGATCAAAATATTTATTCACAAACAGAACTCTGCGGTTTCACCCGCGGAATTCCCATTCCTGTGGGTATACGGGTATAAACTATACTCAGAGGCACAATTATCCGCCCTCTTTAGTATGACGCGGGTATATTAATGTGGGCGGATAATTGTGCTTCTGAGTATATAACCTGTGTTACCTCTGCTAATGTACCTACCTTTTCATTGCAGTAGCTTTTGAGTTTATTCATTACAGCTCGTGCGAATCAACTTGACTGTTTGTTTGGTTGTGTTTGATAGTCAGGTGCCAAGTTAATGCGCACGAGTTATACCTTTAGTGTGAGGTTGACATATTCAAATCACAAGTTTGTTATGTGACAAAATATTTGTCTTTTATGAGGTAAACGATAACTAAGAATAGAATTCACGGTAAAGGTACCGACAGGGGAATTTTAGCAATTTATTTAAATGCAAATGATGTCACAATCACAAACAATGTGTATCTATAGTCAATGAATACCTAATAAGTATTTATTATTTTCATGACGGCAAAAGACTATATAAAAATATTCTTTTTAAACCTTGACGCAAAATAAGGGAGTTATTTTTGTATTAAAGGTGACTTATGTGCGTACGTTTTTATGTTTGATGAAAATTGGTTGAGCCGTTCAAAAATTGTGGGGGTGAAAGTGGGGAAGAATAACCGAATGTCTGCAACTATACTCGAGTGAAGTCTCAAATGAAAGCGCACTGAAAGAGGATATTGATGACTAGATTGAAAGTGTAATTAATAATTATAAAATAATTTCATGAGCCCCCGAAGCTTTTCACAATTCTCAATTTTATGTTATTAACCGACTACAACCATCTTGTATTGTATGAGTAAGTACAAGTGATTTTTTTGTAATTTTGAGTCTTAAGTCTTGAGTCTGAATTAATATTGTTGTTAATGTTTATCTAGTTACCTTACTAATAGGTATTGTTGGATAAAAAGCTTGTTAAGCCTATGCTAAGCTTGTAAACCTATATTTTTGACGGCCTCCGTGGCGTAGTGGTAAACGCTGTGGATTTATAAGTCGGAGGTCCTGGGTTCGATCCTTGGCTGGGCTGATTGAGGTTTTCTTAATTGGCTTCGGCCGTGGCTAATTACCACCCTACGGCAAAAGGCGTACCGCCAAGCGATTTAGTGTTCCGACGATGTCGTGTAGAAACCGAAAGGGGTGTGGATTTTCAACCTCCTCCTAACAAGTTAGCTCGCTTCCATCTCAGATTGTATTCATCACTTACCATCAGGTGATATTGTAGTCAAGGTTACTTTTAAAGAATAAAAAAAAATACTATTTCTTTTTTAATTTCATCATTAGCCAGAAAGTATTAGTATAACAATGTACGTGTATGTAAGAAGGAATTTCTGTTGAGTAACCATGAAAATCTGTAATAACAGCATAACGCTTTTAGGAAAGCAATAAAATTCGCTCGGAACGCTATTCAGTTAATGCCTATTGTTCAGGACCTAAGACGCAGATTTCAGTAAAAATCGTGATTTCGCCTTCAGAAACATTATACCTACTTAGTAGGCATCAAAGTATGAAAACATAAATAATCTGTAGGTACTAATCTATACTAATATTATAAAGTTAAAGAGTTTGTTTGTTTGCTTGAATGCGCAAATCTCAGGAACTACTGGTCCGATTTGAAAATTTGTTTCAGTGTTATCCTATTCATCGAGGAAGGCAATAGGCTATATTTTATCCCCGTATTCCTACGGGAACGGGCACCACGCAGGTGAATCCACGCGTCAGCTAGTATTATAAATAGGTAACGTTTGTGAGTTCATCAGAGAATAACAAACTATAACATAATTAACAAAATTTTTAATTTACCTATCTTGGTAAATATTTATACAAATTCTCTTACGAAATTCTATAAAACAGATCTATTGTATCACTTAGCTTTCTTAACTAACAAATTAAGCGCCTAGACTAAAAAGCTGCTTAAAGAAAACTTACCCATTTTTCTGTTAAAACCGCATAATCTACTAGTAAATGCAAGTCATTAGCTGTTTTTATTTTTGCTGATTTTTCTCCTCTATTTCCTCAAGCATTTTCCTACTTAAGTTTCAAAGAAGACGCAAAATAAAAGTTACAACACAGGTTCTAATATAATATCGTTAATGGTCCCTTAGTGGATTTACAGACAGCCTGTTTATTTCATTATGTTTCCGAGTTACAAAGTACGTACGTACTATGTACATACCTATATCTAAACATTATAATAGCAGAAGATCAAGACCTAGAGTCTTTCGCTATCTATTACTATATGACTAAGCCCATTTCTATCTATTACCGGTCTTATCGTTTTCTAAGTAGTTCCTAATAATTAACGCAACTGATAACAACAAGACTTTATTTAAAAAAACGAAGAGATTGAAAATAATAATCCAAATAATAAATACAATTTCGTCCAGTTGATTCACGGGCAGGATATAATAATCGTTAACTATACATTTTAGAAATATAAGATATCAAAAATTTTAGAATTTAAAGTATCGTGAGTGTTATTCATATTAATTGATTATGAAACACCCATAAGGAGCCCTTAGTCATGAGCTGGTTCTTGTATCGCGTCAGTTTGGATCGTGCCGCGATGCAAGAACCAGCTCATGACTAAGGGCCCCGTATGGGTTAGAAACTAGTCGGGCATACTCCGACCTAATATCACGTGAGTTTTAGCCGTGTTTCATAATCAATTAATATCAAAAATTGTAAACCCGACGGGAATGGACGATGGACTCTTTAACCAACGCGGCCTTACGCCCTTGCCACCTAACCACGGTCCAATATATTTTAGTTGATATTCTCTTGGTTGTTTACTTACTAATATTTTAACTTAATATTATAATCATACAAAAAGTTAGTACAGAGCTTGTATAACTTGACGGTATTTCTGTAACTTCTCTACGTTGTGCAATGAAATGCGATAGGTAGGTATTCAAGCATTTGCTCGCTTGAAAAATCTTTGTGAACAAATCGACTTGAGAAAATTCTTTTCAACTTTACAAACAATATATTAAAAGTACGCGTGTATTTAAATTAATGAATAACAGCATCAGTGGCGTTAGCCAAATGGCACGTCGATTCTATTTCTACGATCGCAAATGCTTCGATTCGATTTTGCTATCGACAGGTCACGTGATCACTCAGACCAATTATTATTGTATTGGACCTGCCTCGCTAGACGTTACTTTTCTGTCAAAGTATATGATCAACAATCTAATGCGATTACAAAAACTGTCTCTATAATCGATGCTAAATAGTTGTGATTGTTTTCGTCGATTAAAGAGCTCCTTAAAAATGTTTTTGTGAAGTTGAAAGAGGTGTAAAAAACAGGCAAAAACTTCTAGTTTAGTATAAGATATATACCAAATCGAAGCTCGTTTTCCTCAGAAAATGACAGACAATTTTGCTTGTGACTATGAGTGTGATACAGGTCTTTCTATAATTGGTCTGAGCGTGATCAACATCCCCATTTCTTTAGTTTTCGAAGCGTTTGCGATCGTAGAAAGAGAATCAACGTGCCACTTCCCCACAGGGGCTGAGGCCTTAGCCAAGTGGCACGTCGATTCTCTTTCTACAAACACTAACGCTTCAAAAACTAACAAAATGTATGGGAATGACAAATCCGATAGACAACTTGATCACGTGACCTGTCGATTGCAAATGTAACATTTTTTTTATTTGCGAAGTGTCAGCGTTTGTAGAAAGAGGACCAACGTGCCATATGGTTACAGGCCCTGTAAGTTGTGTGTTATGCCACACTGTCACAACTCACAACTCGTAACTTAACTAAACTTCAATAATTATGTTAAAATCAAGTATGTAGTGTACTACAAATGCAGTAGCATAAGTAGGTACTTCAATAGTCCACTCATCGCGAATCTCACTCGATTGGTAATTGCCCATAACCGTTCAGCTATTTAGGTTAGACGTACCTACGTATAACTGGTCTACATTTTTAATAAATATTTTATTTTAACTACATGGTTGGTATCAGAGCATATTATGTATTCTATGACTAGAGTTACTTGTGCATATGTATTCTGTGCTAGAAGTATAGTTTACTATAGTTTAAAATTAAATTAAATTAAAAAAATATATCTTTATTTGCAAAAAAAGAAATTTTCAGTAAACAGTCCGGAGTTGAGAAGTTGACAGTGTACGCCGTACCTCGAAAAGGCCTTAGTCCACCACGCTGGCCAAATGCGAATTGGCAGACTTCACACACGTATAGAGGATTAAGAAAATTCTCAGGTATGCAGGTTTCCTCGCCTTGTTTTTTCTTCACCGTTTGTGACACGTGATATTTAATTTCCTATAATGCATCTAACTGAATAAGTTAAAGGTGATTGAGGTTTTCTTAATTGATCCAGGTCTAGCTGGTGGGAGGCTTCGGTCGTTGCTAGTTTCCACTCTACCGGCAAAAACGTACTGCCAAGCGATTTAGCGATCCGGTACGTAAGTTGTGCACCCCATTCGATTTCTACACGACATCGTAATGTCGTGTAGAAATCGAATGGGGTGCGGATTTTATCCTCCATCCATCTTAGATTGCATCATCTCTTACCATCAAGTGAGATTGTAGTCAAGAGATAACTTGTAAAGAATAAAAAACTCTCTACTTAAGTGGGAGTAGGTATTTAGTTATTACAAAAGCAGTGCTGACTTTGCTGTTTTTGAGTCTATTGTAGGAGGTTAAATGTCCTCTCAATAGCAGTCATTCATTAAGAATTCATTATGACAAATGGCGGAGGCGTCAGACGTACTTTGCTGAAACGAATATCAATGTCTGCGAATATTTTAAGCAGCACTAAGGTCTACGCCCACTCATCCCTTAAGGGTCTTTTATAGGCCAGTACAAAGCAATAACATTTTTAATAAGAAACTTATCACAAAACGGCCTATATACTCCTACAACGATATTTTATACTTTATCGTTGCCTAATGTGCTATACAGTGGTGGTCAATATGTCTTTTGTATTTTTTTATTCTATGACAATCCAGCCCTTGGGTCTGTAGCCATGTGGCACGTCGATTATCTTTTACAAATGCTAACGAAGCGAAAATTTAAAAATGTATGGGTATGATATTCACCGTCTACTGGTCCCGTGATCAAGTTGTCGATTGGACTGGAAGGCCCCATGACTACGACCTCACCTAATGTTGATAATGCATTCTAAGATCATAAGACGGGCTTACTTGGAAGAGCCGGCAATGCCGGCTGGGGCCGATCCAGCAATCTTGCAGCTGCGGGCAAAGATAAATTTTGCTGCCTCTTTACATACACCAAAAAATGCTTCTTTATATTTTATTATTATATTGGTAGAATAGTATAGTTTTTTGTCAAATGCCCTGCTTGCCAATGGTTCGGACTCTGGCTGCCTGTGCCTAGCCACGGCCAATGCATACGCATCAAACCAGAACAAAGCCAATTTAAAAACATAAAATCCTAAATTGACCCAAACTGGAAATCGAACCCAAAACCTCTATATTGAAACCCACAGCATTACGAAATGCGCCAAAAAGGTCGTCCAATTTAGATATTATACTGTGGATCAAATCAAATCGGCCTATAGGTAAAAACGTTATAAAAGTAAATCGAGAAGCTCCGGAGTGCGATTTTCATTGCAGTATAAATGTTTATCGTTCTCACATTCTGAACCATTACTGCTTTCCAAGTGGAAATCAATACGTTTAATACAATATGGAGCTTTTATAGGCTTGAGTAGAATCAGGGGAATAGTAAAACCGCAAAGGCAATAAAAAAGCGTTCTTTTTACGCTCGATGCAAAAAGAGAGTTTGATGACGCTGACGGTTATCCTCGGGTTTGTTCGATCCAATTTAGTGCGATTATAGATAAAGGTGCCCCATATAGAAAATAATTAAGATGTGATCCTTGTCATTTTAGAAGAGAAAATTTTACATTTATTTTCGTAAGAACATGAGAAAAAAATCAGCTTTCAGAAAGAAAAACCTTAAACTTAGAGTAGTAATATTTTCTCTTGAGGCCTTTAGGTCATGTATAAAGTGTATGATTTTTCATATTCAAAACACACAGCCTATCCAGGGATAGTGGACCTATGTTCGCTTTTCCAAGGACCTAAAATATCATAACGTCTCTTGGTTGACAGTGGATCGTTGTGTTTTATCGGTTTGGTTAAACAAAATATGTAAGGATTAGATAATGTACTCGCACCATATAGATAAAACGTGGGATTTGATCCATAGTATTAAATTTTGTGGCTGGTAAACGTTGGATCGCCATAAGATGAAAATCAAGTTTCCATATCAATGGAAAACCACTCGTAAAATTCAGTGGTCTCAATCATATTTTTTTGACTAAATATCTAAGCCATATAGTTTAGCTAACTTTACCCAACGTTTATTGTATCCTTTCTGTACTTATTCTGTTACATAACATAACTTATTAAAATTTACTGTAGATTTAATTGCGATTATATGCATTTGTCTATGTCTCTCTGAAGGACAAAATCCGAAACAAGGAAGTTAGTAGGAGAACGAAATTAATCGACGTAGGATTAGCAAACTGAAGTTAAAGTGGGTGGGCTATATTTGTCGCAGAACAGATGGTCTGACACTGGGGTCTGAGGCTGACGTGTTTTGGTGTGGAGACCACGTACCAGCAAGCGCAGTATAGGACGCCCTCCAACTAGATGGCTGGATGAGGAAGACGGAGTAGTGTGTGGTGGCGCACTCTTGGAAAGGCCAATGTCCAGCTGTGGACGGATACAGACTGATGATGATATCCAATTAAAGGAGATGGTCCATTTCAGATCCACTTTTGTACCCCGTATCATTAAAATTGAAGAAATACAAGGATTGTTTTAAAATGTAATTAAGTGAATAAATATAACTAAATAAAAGAAATCAATAAAATTAAAACCCAAGTTTTTGAGTTATATCAAGATGGCGCCTATAAAGCAACTATGAGATGACAATTGACAGCAAACGTCAAATCGACTACTGCAATGAAAACGTCATCAATCTACCAATATTTCCCATATTAGCGAATGAAGTAGAGAGAGAATAAATATTATTTCGAAAGAATTAAAACAAATTCGTAGTTTTGTATAATCAAAAATATTTAAAAAAATAACTTCTTTTATTGCCACCAGGGTACAATGACTAATCCTGGGCTCCATATGATTTTGGACCATCTCCTTTCCTACATTACACGCTTGCCTATCTCTCGTCTTCGTCCACATACCTTGTAGTTTTAAATAATGTCTGATTATACACCAGCGTTATATTTATCTATGTTAATGATACACAAAACCACGTTTGAATAAACACAACAAGTAGTCGTGTTAACAATAAAATAAAAATAGAACCATACATAACAGTAATAGGCACACATAAATTGAACAACCGGACACCTATATTTTAACGAATGTTTATTTTGTATGTGCCTATTTCAATTTTTTTTTCTCTACAATAACAAGACCGATCGTATTTAATTCCTTTTTTATATAACTAGGTACCCTATCAATCCTCTATAATTATTGCAAACACAAAGTTCGCGAAAAATATTTCATGAATCTCGACAATTTTTAACCGACTTCAAAGAGGATGAGATTCTCAACTTGATTGGTATTTTTTTTAATTGGGTATTTATAGCATGCCATTGACTCCAGACTACTGACTATCTTACCATACATTGTTTTATACATACATCTCGAAGGAAGACATCTCTTAAGCATCGCGTTCGCTTTCATCTAAATTGGATGATGAAGTCCGCTCAGTAATTTTAAGTCTGTCGCAAAAAGACACACGCGGCGGATTTTTCTAAACCTTAACTACTTTATATTATATAAAAGTAAGAGTTGATTTTTGTTTGTTTACGTATTTGTTAATCAGCGATTATCAAGCCTTACCTATTTTATTTTTAGACCACTCCCATGGGAATACTGGGACAACTCTTGAGTTAGATACCTAAATCGTAATAGGAAGGTAATGACTGGGTAATGGTGCAAACAAACGAAAAATCTTATGTTACATCTTTGTAATATTAGTTTAGATATAAACACTGAAAAGGTATTTTAAGATCAATGTTCTCGAAAGTCCATATTTCTCGACCTTCGTCCCCTATCAACGCAGAACTTTCACACAATATTATACTCGCAATACTGAAACTAAGCCTTTAATTAAAAAAGTCAGTTCGCTATTGTTTCGAAATAACTGGACAACATGTAATAAAAACCTAGGCTCAGTTAGGTTCATCTATACTAATATTATAAAGCTGAAGAGTTTGTTTGTTTGTTTGTTTGATTGAACGCGCTAATTTCAGGAACTACAGGTTCGATTTGAAAAATTCTTTCAGTGTCAAATAGCCCATTTATCGAGGAAGACTATAGGCTATATATTATCCCCATATTCCTACGGGAACGGGAACCACGCGGGTGAAACCGCGCGGCGTCAGCTAGTTATATTATAAATATCCAGGCAAACAAAATTTTGTGGTTTATGAAATAACGCTAAACACTTTTGGAATATAATTGACACAGCATACGAGTACAATGTTTTTGAAATGTTTATTTTAATTTTTCATCGTATGAAAAATATATAATTGTATAATAACTAAACATTAGTCTTAAAAGGGTCAAAAACATACAGACAATATTTTTAAGCAACTGTTTTATCTGTATTAGCTGACGCCGCGCGGTTCTACCCGCGTTGTTCTCGTTCCCGTAAGAAAATGGGCTATGTAACACTGAAAGAATTTTTCAAATCGGACCAGTAGTTCCTGAGATTAGCGCGTTCAATCAAACAAACAAACTCTTCAGCTTTATATATTGTTAACGTTACACGTTGTAGAGTTAACATCTCCTTAGGATGCTCCGGTTTCGGGGTGAAACGTACGTAGAGATTATTTCGTCGGACCTGGGTGACGTTGTCGCATGGGTTCGTCAGCTTTTCGCAGATAATAGCAAAATAAATAAAATATTTTATATTCATGATGAACTTCCGCAAAGTAACGCCTGCTTCAATCCAATGTTAAGTTTGACAGTTTTATAAAAAGTACCTATGTCTGTAGACTGCATACATATACCTACCTATATAGACAGGTAGAGAAAGTAAACTGCGCTTAGATTGTAACTACGAAAGCGCGATCCATCCCCGTTAGCCGTAGTTCTCCCGGCCAACCGTGAAATGCAATTTTCCGTGGAAGCAACGACCATGCACCGTCTCGCTTCTAGGTACGCTAAATTAGAGTGGAGGCTTTAGAACTACATATTTTGTAGGTACCAAAAATAAAGTGCTAGTAACTTCATCAAAGTGAAACACATACTATTATGTCATCTATACTTATAACAAATCTGTAGAGAGGTCAATTCTGTACAAGAAATATATTTCAAAAATATCAGGGGGTGATTAGTGATCGATACTGATGCCAAAAATGCAATCAGTTAAATTTTTGTTTGTCTGTCTGTCTGTATGTTCGTTATAGAAACAAAAACTACTCGACGGATTTTAACAAAACTTGGTACAATTATTCTTCATATTCTTGGGCAGGTTATAGTATACTTTTCATCACGCTACGATCAATAGGAGCAGAGCAGTGAAGGGAAATGTTGGGAAAACAGGAGAATTTACTCCTCTTATACTTAGGGTATGGTAGGAGTAGGGTAGGGGTAAAGTAGGGGTAGGGTAGGGTAGCTGTAGAGTGGGAGTAGTGTAGGGTATTAGTAGGGTTTCACGCGGACGAAGTCGTGGGCGTCCGCTAGTTAAAAAAAGATTCAATTTATAGAATAAATCTAAATAGATAAAAACTAGCCAAGTGCGTGTCGGGTTACGATTAAGTTAGCACTTTAATTCTGTAACGCACAAAAATACAGATAACGATAACCGACACCATAGGATAGACTATGAAATAAACCAGTAAAAAAAAATCGTCCCCACTATACATGTAGGGGAGGTAACCTAAAAAAATATTAAAAAAAAATTATGCAACTTTCTTTACATTTTAATGTGAGTACATGTTTATGCTAATTTACCTACAGTTTTCTTGTATATTTCTTTTACTCTGGTAATAGTCTCTGCGCTAAACTGCGAGGGACGGACGGAAATGGCGAAACTTTAAGGGTTCCTTGTGGACTACGGAACCCTAAAAATGAAATGGTATTTTATATTTGATAGAAAGGGAAGGTATGAAGGATGTCTACCAGTTACCTAAGCAAACTTTTATACAAAAGTACGGTACACGACATAAGTTACTCTCTACAGACAATAAATATTTGTCAGTGTAGCAACAACCACTTTATATTGTCCATAGTTTAACTATGTTTTTTTCTTTATAAAGCGAAATATAAAAGCTTGACTTTTTCTGCTATTAAAATGATAAACAATTCGTCAATTTCCTCTCATAAGTATTTGACAATATAGTGATATTTACAACATGTGTTAATATTAATTTTAATTGAATAAGAAAAAAAATATGCAGTAGAGTTCGTTTCATGTAGGATTTAGCGGGTGACAGTTCGTTTCACTCTTGAAAATTTACGGCGATTCATGATAATAGTTTTTTTGTTTTTTATTCTTTACAAGTTAGCCCTTGACCACAAACTCACCTGATGGTAAGTGATGATGCAGTCTAAGATGGAAGCGGGCTAACTTGTTAGGAGGAGGATGAAAATCCACACCCCTTTCGGTTTCTACACGGCATCGTACCGGAACGCTAAATCGCTTGGCGGTACGTCTTTGCCGGTAGGGTGGTAACTAGCCATGGCCGAAGCCTCCCACCAGCCAGACCTGGACAAATTAAGAAAATCTCAATCTGCCCAGCCGGGGATCGAACCCAGGACCTCCGTCTTATAAATCCACCGCGCATACCACTGCGCCACGGAGGCCGTCAAAATTAATTTATTAATAAATTAATTAAGTACGTATTATGAACGTCATACAGGCGACTGTCACCGTACCCGTGTTATCTGAAAAATACTTTAAAGCTGGGTACGACAATATACAGGCGAAAAGCGATTTCTAGACTTCTCGGGCTTGCGTCCAGTCCAGTGGCGTAGCGAGGTCTACGGATCAAGGACGGCACTGGCCTACGAAAGTGAGCGGCACTAATTTAAATTTTGTCATTTGAAAAATCCAAATGTGCACGCCTTTTGTAACTCATTAAAAAAAGCACAAAAATATGCCTGTTCAAATCTTGTAATGTTAGGTCGCTAGGTTGACCATTTCGGTTACTTCTCACACAATGTAAAGCCTCAATAGCATATATTTCTACTGTGTCAATAGTGTAAAAAGGGGCCGGATTCATCACCGATGGATCGTGGTTTGATCCCCGCACGCTTGATTATTGTCGTACCCACTCCTAACGCAGTCTTTTCGGACTAGTTGGAAAGTAATGGGAATATTGGACGGACGCGTGGGCCAGTGGGTAGTAACCCTGCTTTCTGCATCCACGGCCGTGGGTTCGATTCCCACAACTGGAAAATGTTTATTTGATGAGCATGTGTTTTTTCCAATGTCTATGTGTATTAGTGCATTATATAAGTATTTATATGTAGTATATAAATGTATATGAATATTATAATATCAACTATCTTAGTATCCATAACACAAGCTACTATTTAAGCTTACTTTAGGGCTGGTTAGTGATGTGTATTGTTTAAGTATAGTTATTTATATTTATTGGTCATATTTAAAAGACAGCAATTTAAGCAAATATTCTTTTTAAAAAAATACTTGTAGGCATTATTTACCGAAGTATTTGGCCCCAGGCGGCAAACCCCACGCTACGCCACTGGTCCCTTAACCGTGCAAGTAATTAAGGCTTTGAAAAATGTCCACTCCACGATCGTCTGGGTTTCAAACCTTTGAGCAAATGATGCTTCGTTCGTTTTGCGTTGTTATTGGATTCATTCGTTAGTGCGCGGCGAGCGTGTCCTGCTGTCCCTAAATAAACAATTCCATTACAGGATAGCGCCCTGTGATTGAGCTTCGAACGTTTTTACCATCAGCATAATATTATAGACATACATAACACAATGCGCTTTTACATATTTAAGTAGGTACCTACTTATCAATTTATAGGTTTTTTTAATTCTTTACAAGCACTTGACCACAATATCACCTGATGGTAAGTGATGATGCAATCTATGATGAAAGCGGGTTAACTTGTAACTTTCGGTTTCTACACGACATCGTATTGGAACGCTAAATCGCTTGGCGGTACGTCTTTGCCGGTAGGGTGGTAACAAACCACGGCCGAAGCCTCCCACTAGCCAGACCTGGACCAATTAAAAAAATCTCTATCCCCCCAGCTGGGGATCGAACCCAGGACCTACATTTTGTAAATCCACCGCGCATACCAATGTTACAAGTTAGCCCGCTTCCATCTTAGACTGCATCAGCACTTACCATCAGGTGAAATTTTAGTCAAGGGCTAACTTGTAAAGAATAAAAATATAAAAAAAGGCCGTGGATTATTCCGGGAAAAGGTAGCCTATGTTCTGCTCTAAGGTGCACTCTATCTCTATTCCAAATTTCGTTCAAATCGGTTCAATGGTTTAGCCGTTAACAGGTAACAGAAAGACAGACAGACTTACTATCGCATTTATAATATTAGTATAAATTTATGACTAATGTGTCTACTGACCTCTCTTGACTATACAGTAATGTACCTAACCTACTTATGCAAAATAACTAGGTTTTTTACGTAAAAATGAATTCCAACGTGCCTAGGAGGGTTTGAAACATTCCTGAAAAGAGTATTGTCAACAGAAAATGCATTGTAGATACAGAGATTGTTGTTCCCAGGTGTATTTATGAGATATTTCTGTGCATGCTGCATTCAGTGACACGTCGTCACAGCATAGCTACAAAGTTCGCAGTTCTAAACGAAGCGTGAATGCACTGTTACTGAATGCACCGACTTTCTATGTTGCCTTTACCAATGATTATTTTATTTTACAAGTACTATAGATATGTTACGTGCCTACAAAATCACCGAAAATAGTAATCAGAATTCAACGACTCCACTGAGCTCACACATGCACAGTTTTGTGTTTACTTTCTTACATATAATAGTTACTTATTTATAATAGTTTTTACCACTGATAATTTTATACTTACAGTATTTAACATCATTGAGTTTTTATACTTCCTCAACACACATCTCAACGATGTAGATAATATTTAGGTAATAAGTGTTTGTATAATTGTATAATTGTATTTGTATAATTGTGATTATAATTGTTTTCTCTATGTATAGTATATACTTGATATCTTAGAGTTTGTTGTACCTATAAATTAATGGATATCTATAACTAAGAAGTGTACATAATATCTAAAAATTGTGAAAGTTGTGAAAATCTTGTAATAGCTAAGCATTAACCTAATTTATCAATGTAATTAAATGTAAGCATGAATTTAATGTATTAGCGGTTGATTTTCCTTAATAAATAAATAAATAACTTTCGTTGTATAAAAAGCGACTCAGACAATTATGCACATTTTTGTCCGCCTCAGTTTTGATATGCTAGTGTCCTATCTCTAGTATGTATAAAAAAATATCGTTGGCCTTTACCTACTTATTTCAAAAGTCGTTATTTAACAAAATGCGTTAAGAAAAATTAACAATTTCATAAATAATATTAAGTAATAATAGTATGAGAAAATTATCTTTTTAAAGGTACGTATATCGCGTTTATACTACGCCTAGGTACAATATATCCTATATATTATGAGTTTTATAGTAATGGTAGACATTCTTTAAAGATTTTGGATTAAAAAATTATTGAGCAACGTACCTATAGGCTTCTTTTATAATAATAGGGATATCGTGGTTAAAGATTTCCATGCAGACGATGTCGCTGGCTTCCATTAGTTACAGTTAAAGTATTGATGTAACCATTTATTGAGGAGTCGGTATAGCTGTTAATAATATTTCAGACCCTTGACAGTTGCGAAAGATTGATGGACCAGTGTCCCTAATCTTGTCCGCCCTTTCGATTTATTTTACCCAAATCTGTTAACGCCAGCCACACACGATCGAGTTTACCATGAAGTATTTATGACGCGTAGAGAAGTTAGCAGTGAAAAAAAAATATCAAAGTCTGGTTATTAGTTACGATATTTTTGTCCCAGCCCACATCCTTACATGACCGTAAACTTGATTGTGTGTGGCTGGCTTTAGATATTATACAAAAAAATAGATAACTTTTTTACTATCACGAGGTCTTTCTGCGACGGCTGGGGTAATTAGAACCCTGAACTTCGCGATCCAAAGAAACGTAAGCCGACCACTGGACAATGGACAACGAGGCAGTTACGCCTAGTTCGGACTAGTTTAGTATTTTAATCGAGTACGAATGATTTTTGGGCGGAAATAAGTTCTTACTCGATTATAACACTAAAGTAGTCCGAACTAGGCATTAGAGACAACCTAACCCTGCATATATATTATTGCGTGTGTGTGGCCTCCTGTATTAGCTTTAGTTTGTTAGCTTTTATGGTATGCTAAAAAGCATTTAAATTTAAACTGTAAAATAAACAATAGAGACTAAAATCCCAGATAGTCCTGGAAAAATAAACATAAAACAAACATTTAGCTTCGTAACTCGATTCCAAAGACCGAATCTGAATAAACATTAGCCTAAAGGTGCTTACACATAGCTGGTTCGTGAAATTCGACCACAATAATCCATAATCAGGTATTTTCTCTCAGCACTTTGCATGCTTTTTGTAAGTCAACATTCTTGTTGATTTCCTTCTTGTTTTTTTCATCGTGTATTAGTATGTTAATAGTTAGTATTTGTAATTTGACAAATATTTTCCAGATGTGGGAATCGAACACACGGTCTTGGATGCAGAAGGTAGGATCAGTATCATCTGCGCCATTCGGACATCATTTACCAGTTACCAGCAGGAGAGCAATTCTGAAACAATTTTTTGTATAGGTATTCGCAAGTATGGGCCTTATTAGAAGGCTCAAAGTCACTCAGCGGGCGATGGAGCGAGCTGCTTGGGGTTTCTCTGCGTGATCGAATCAGAAATGAGGAGAACCGCAGAAGAACCAAAGTCACCGACATAGCTCAGCGAGACGCGAAGCTGAAGTGGCAATGGGTAGGCCACATTGTTCGAAGAGCCGATGGACTTTGGGGTCCCAAGGTGCTGGAATGGCGAACCCGCACCGGAAAGCGCAGTGTTGGTCGACCCCCCACTAAGTGGAGCGAAGACATCAAGCGGGTTGCAGGGAGCCGCTGGATGCTTGCGGCTCGAGACCGTTTTGTTTGTTGTGGACCATCGGCTAACAATGATGATGATGATTATTATTATTGACTCTAAAAGTGATTACAAATATAAGAAAATTAATATAGAACAAAGGTTATGATTCACAACTCTTGTCAGGACAACTTAATTAACAAATCAAACTGTAACCAAAATAAGGCCCTAGAATGGCAGAGACCTTGAGTGGAGTCACGAACTTGAGAACGATGTGTGTAGGGTTAAAGGATCCTTTGACAGTCGACTAACACTCCCCTTTTCCACTCAAGTCACTCTCCCCGCCTATCCTAAGTAACCCTTAAAGAATTACACAACAAGAGATGTGGACGCCTCGAACGCCCCGAGCACACTGAAGCCAACACGAGATCGAGGGGCGCCATATCCGTCACAGACTACTATTTCCAACACTAAACGGCGATAACATGATGATGATTCGCAAGTAAGTACGAGTTTCGAATTCACCTCTATCTTAATCTTTCTATAGTATCGTGTTAAACAGAGAGTGATAGATATGAATTACGAATTGGAAACTCGAACTTGCGAATTATACATCGTTACAGAATATCCGCCCAGATATAGATTTGCAGTGTGAACACAACTTTATGAGAGCGAGGCGTGATTAAATGACTTATGGTAATACGTGGTAGGTAACTGTTTCTGTGTATAGTCAGAGCAGTCAGAGTAAAGTGTGGTGTGGTATAGTAGGTAACGACGTAAATAGGTATAATAATAATGTCGTTGATAGTAGGTATAAAGTCGTAAATGTATTAGGTAACTAACGGACGGGAAAATCAGTGTTTATAGTAGTACGGACTTTATTTTAGAGGAAAGAAACCTTAATATTAATAATAATAGGGTATAATTTTATAGTAAGTTATATTATGAAGATAGATATTAGATAAATACCAATTTCCTGACGTCCTCAAAGAAAACCTATGAATTTTCCCGATAGACAGTTATAAATGTAGATTTTTCTTTCCAAATATAAATCTTATTACACTTTTAACTAACCTACTAGGTTTATACAATTTTTTTTAATTCATTACATCATTTAGGTAGGTAGGTAGCAGTAGCGAAGGCTAAAATGTTGTAATAGGTAACCCGATCATGGGTTTTTTAGTCATGCGAGCAGGCGTACTATACCTATTTCGAGTGTATAAAATAAATTATAATAAGAAATATGTACGAGTATTAAGGATTTTTAAAAGGTAAGCCGCTAGGAATCGGGTTGTTTAGACTCCTCGCCGCTGGTAGGTAGACGGACGAATTAAAAAAAAATCTCAAGTCATCCTGTAATTAATAGGCACACTTAATTATATCTACCCAGCTACCCGTAATAGCTATAGAAACTTCCTTTCTTCAGGATCTTTTAATGAATAAAGTTAAGTAATATACCAATCTGCCTACTTAGTTACTCCGTTTTATCTATTTAAAACATTTCCTCACAATCCCATAATAACTTCAGACGGGATAAAGGCGACTTGGAGAAAACTAATCCAGTGGCGGATTTACAAATTGACCGCCAATAGGCTGTTGTTGTTGGAGAGAGCCGTGATAGCCCAGTGGACCTCTACCTTCTACCTTCGATTCGGAGGGCGTAGTACCTACTCGTGCTCAACAGTGAGCCGAATATGGGTTGTTATGAAGAGGCTGTTAAACTATTGCTGCTTCTACTGAAATTCGATACCCTAGTTCCTAATATTGTTTTTGTCAATAAAATAGCGACTTTTAAATTTTAGTGCTGTAGGTACGAGTACGTACAGTAGGTAGGTACGTAAAGTAAGACTAAATCGTTAAATTTTCAAGATTAGTTTCTTTATTTTGTGTAAAACAAAATATTTCGGGCCAGCGGCCCCCTCAAATCAGCCGCCTTAAGCTACAGCCTACAGGACCTGCTGGTAAATCCGCCCCTGAACTTATCTATGTAAGTACTAAATCGTACAATAAGCTCTTGTAGATCGGTAGGTACCTACCTAAGTTTAGGTAAGTACCTAAACAATATCGTACTTACAATTAATATCATCTCTAGCGGACGCCCGCGTGAAACTCGATGTAAACTTTCAACTACCCCTATCCTACCCTACCTTACCCTACCCCTACCCTACCCTACCTTACCCCTACCCTACCCCTAAATAGCGATAGCGTGCCAAGTATCATTATTAGAATATTTTACAGAGACAGCCCATCATAAAGGGGGTTGGGAGCTTAGACCCGTCATGCTGCTCTAATGAGGGTAGGCGGGCTAAGATGGTATATTGTAATATTAAAGTCTCATGCGAGCATTATCAGATGTTAATTATAATGACCAGCCCCTGTAGACAGGTCACGTGATCATGATCTCTCGTTCCCATACAATTTTTTAGTTTTCGAAGCGTTTGCGATCGTCGAAATAGAATCGACGTGCTACTTGGCTACAGGGGCAGGACCGACGACCATGCTCTGCTAGGCATGGGGGTGTAACACCACTAACTTTCCGACTCTGGATGGACAATTTTACTGAAAATTTCTTAGAAGATAAAAAGGCTTAGTATTTCACAGCTCGATCTAGGAATCAAACCTTGGACCTCATGATCCGAAACTACATAGGCTAACCACTGAACATATGAGACAACTAAACACCTAAGTACCTACCTACCTATTCAGTATTCACATGTTTTGTACCAGAAATAGCCGACCTAGTGAAATGAAACCCTATGGGCTATGGCAGGGTTTCTCAAAGTGGGGTACGCGAACCCCTAGGGGTTCGCCTTTCGACGGCAGGGGGTTCACGACAAGATTTACGTAATGGTGGCTTGATAATTGATACCGAGTCAGAATAAATTTAGGGTAAAATTGTCCAAAATTACTCCTAACATTGAATCCTTTTGCGACAAGAACGAAGCACACTACATCACATCACATTGACAAAAAAAAACAAAGACATTACTTTTGGTACTTTATGTGTTACCTTTTATTCAAATAAAAACCTTATTTTCTTCAACAGTCAAATTAATTTTTTTTTGGGGGGGTTTTGTAAGGGGTTTTTTTATTAATTAGTAGGGAAGGGGTTCGCTGTCACTTGGAAATTTTAACAGGGGTTCGTGGAGCCGAAAGTTTGAGAAACTCTGGGCTATGGTAATAGCAAACGACAATTTTACGGCCAACGTTCAATAAATTGGTTTCAACTGAAATAGCATAACATTCTCGGGCTTGGATTTCCGCAAGTATCTCGGTAGGAAAACGAGCGTGGATTGAATATCGATTGCAATTAATAGGAACGCTGTATTGGAACAGAATACCAATTCTCGCTTTTATCGATAAGACCGCCTTTGTGCATTTTACTTTTTTTCTCGTGTTTATCTATCTGTCCATCTAATTATTACCTACTAACGGACGCCCGCGATTTCGTTCGCCCTTAGACCTCTTTAATCCAGCCCTTACAGTAGTATCGCTGTAAAAATGGAGTAACTTCTCCCGTTTTCCCAACATTTCCCTTCACTGCTCTGCTCCTATTGTTCTTAGCGTGATGAAAAGTATACATTACTATAACCTGCCCAGAAGTATGAAGAATAATTGTTCCAAGTACCAAGTTTCGTTAAAATCCGTCGAGTAGTTTTTGTTTCTTTAACGAACATACCTACATGCAGACAGACATACGAAAATTTTACTGGTTGCATTTTTGGCATCAGTATCAATCACTCCCTGGTAGTTAATTTGGAAATATATTTCATGTACAGACTAGACCTCTCTACAGATTTATTATAAGTACAGATAGATGAAGGGTCTAATTGTTGTTAGGTAGAAGTACTTACCCGTAATTATGGCATATGATGTTAATAATAATGATTGGTACCGTTAGCTTAACATGCTTTCGAGGCATGGAGTGCAATAACACCAACTTCCCAACACCGCGCGTAGTATTTCTATTGAAAATTTCGTGAAAAAATTAAAAGCCCCACATTTCAAAGGACTCGATCTCAAGACCTCGTCATCCTAAGCCACAGTCTCACCACTGGACTACTAGGCAGTTCTCTGATCCTCTATAGATACCTATAAGCTATGCTATGATTTGTTATATGGACATTTCATTTTCGTAGCAAGGGTCCTACCTACCTCTATGTTTATCTTTATCGTCTCATTGCAACAAAAGCGATAGCGATACCTTTTCTCAGATTTCTCCGCTAATGGTCTAATATATATCTTTCTTTCATGTATCGAGATACGAGTAGTTTGTTGTGCATTCGCCATTCTACTTAGGTGAACAACGCGCATCCTATAATGACCTACGTTGTTTACCCACCATGCTAAAAGCGTAAAGACTCATCCGCTACCAAGTGACGCCCAAAGAATGTTCTTTGGAACTCTGACTACTCTCTGTCTATACTCTGACTTCGGCCATCATTCATCATTCAAACAATTAGATACTCGGCTCACTGCTGAGCTCGAGTCTCGCCTTCAATAATGATACCCTAAGAGTTGTTTTTCTTACCTAATGATTATCAAGTGCAGATTTACCCAAATTGTTTAATTTTTGTTACTACCCTGATCGACACCTTATGCATGCCACTGTTAGCCTATATGGCTTAAGATCAGAAGACTCTTGGCTGAGACTCCTGGGCCGAACTATGAAGACTGAAAATATCTTGGAAGAAAGCTTTTCTTTCTTCTAATAGATATCTAATTTGTTTGTTGGTAAACAGTACACATCGAGTAGGGTTTTAATAGACAGAATAGGTCGCTAGGGAAATAAAAAAAACATAGTAGCTGCTACTTTGCTTTATTACATTTGTACATATTTAATATTTTATTCGCCAAACAGATCTAAGTAATTATTATTACAGTCCGATGCAAAATTTATGACGTCACGGAAAAAAACTGCGGATGTCGATAAGCGCAGGACATACATAAAGTACGCTTAAATTAAGACGTGAGAAGAGACTTCGGGGGGGGTGGAAGGCGCGCGCAGGGTGTTGCCTTGCCGCCGCGCCCCTACGTTATCTCTGATACCTAAAATCTTATATGCAGCTTAACGCAGAAAATTCCAAAAGGTCATAAAGTTTACTTCGCACTGTACTCGAATTTAAGCCCGTGAGAACATTTTCTTATCCCAAATATTGGCCCACTCAGGTCATCTCATAACGCAGAAATAGATTCTAGCGATTCTCTAGTTATAAATAGATTAGAATAGTTTCAAAATGCTAAATTGTGAAAATGTCCTCACGTTCTTAAGTTCAAACAACAACATTTGTACAATCACACGGCTACCACTTTTAATTAAGCTATTTACATAGAGCTTGTCTATGACATGCAGAATTTCAACAATATTTTATTAACAGTAATGTGTAGAGCCATAATTTCAATCCCTACATCTAAAGATAAGTGAAAAAATTAAACTATTTAAGTGTTACAACACAATATACAGATAATAATCGTATTTAACATCTTATATATTAGATCATACAATGTTATGTGAGCTTTTCAAGTGTCTCTCTCTTCAAACATCATACATCGGCAATATATAATGAAATCTATCAAATAAATTGTGTTTAATGATTAAACATGAAAACTGAAAGGTTTGCGGTTTATTACGAGGTTCTTTCAAAATAAGTAAAAAATTAATCGCGCTCGTAACTCGAGAACTAAAATATTTGGGTTTTATTATATAACTTTGAAACCCTCCCATACGTTACGCTCAAATCGTGAGATTTTCGTAGTCATCTCACCTACCTTATCTTAATCTGACGTGCTGGTTGAGTATTTCTGAAGTTAGTTTTTTTTTTTTGGTTACTCTAAACGTACCCACCAATATTTGGTAGAGGTACTCAACAACGTGCAAAGTCCTTTATGTTTATCTGCCGCGCTCGAGTAACTGCAAAAATCCCCTCTTTGGCTCCCCTACTATAATAAACGACCGCAACCCGTCAACCTGTATTGATACAGAGTAGAGGGTTTAACCCCCGTATTTACTTTCTAAAATAATGGCTTGTAATTGGCTTGAGGGTCGAATAAAATAAATAAAATGTGCTGCCGATGTGACGCTATAAACAATTTACACTTATGAAAATTACACATAACCTTGCTTGGCATTAAATATTCGTTGCCGTTGCACAGCGATAGCCTACGATGACCTTATTAATGACGAACATTTGATCCCCGAAAAAGGTCTCCTGTCGTTTAGGAGGAGGATTTGGGCCATAAAGAGGCTTATTGAGGAGGATTTGGGCCCGTAATACGTCATAAAGATTGGATCCGACTATACCTGTGATTACTTAGCCCCCCCAGAACACATCAAAAAAAATCAAAAAATCATTTATTTCAGGAAGGCTCAGTTTACAAGCACTTTTGACACGTCAGTTGACTATTTGTAAAGATTCTACCACCGGTTCGGAAGGCAGGTTCTGCTGAGAAGATACCGGCAAGAAACTCAACAGTTGCACTTTTTAAACTTCATTTAAGGACCCCACAGCAAATACACAAACGTACAGTGATCTTATAAGGGTTCCGTTTTTTGTACTTACCAGTGGTGAAGATTAGAATTTAGATGAAGGTAAGCATCCCACCCAAAGAATTAAGAAATTCATATAGAGTGATACAAACTCTGGTTTCTCATATATCTAGATATACAGTACAACAATGAATTTGCATGGATTTTTAAAGATAATCCGGCAGGAATCGGCTAGAATGAACTCTTCGCCGCTGGTACTTAAGACCATTCGGAACCTTAAATAAGATATCAAACGTCAATGAGTGTTTAATGCCAAGCCAGTTTCATATGTGTGTGACGTAGAACTAAGTGAATAACTTTCAGTTTTAACCTAGTAAATAATCAAACATGCACGATAATGATTGATATTTGTGTTAAGGTCGAGCGTAATAAAATCTGGCATGATTTACACAGAATGTACAAAATAAAATGTATGTATATCTATTTGAATTAGAATTTTCAGTGTTATGCTTTGTTAGGAATATTATAACGCACGACAATGCTCGTGGCATGCATTATATCATTTAAGGCCTATGTACACCACGTTTTTTAGAGTTTCGAAAACACATTTTATTTTGTATGTGCATTACATGCCAGTTATTGTCAGGGTTTATATAGTTTTTTCTATTCCTACTTATACTATTGGTGTTCTATAATTATACTGAGTAATCGAAAAACAGTAAACAATTTTGGATTATATGAAGGTAAATTATTAACACAATATTTATTATTATCGCTAAATTACGGCATACCTACTCATACTAAAAGATAAAATAAAATGAAAAGGAATGTTACTTAATTAATAGCTAAGTGCTAACATAAGGACAATTTATAAAATATAATTAAATAATGAAAACTGAAAGACTCATTTAACTTAAGCTTATATTACACATTTTTAAAATAAAATACTTTGTATTTTTTTTTGCGTTTTTAAAAACGTCGACACATCACACAAAACGAACCCTTAAAATCTTTTACATAGGCAAGTTATATTTAACTTACATTTTATATGAATATTACAATCAATTTTCCGTAACTTTTTTGAGTAATCAGAAAATATTAATATTATTAAACATAAATATATTTATGTTTATTATAATTACTGTACTTTATCAGTATAATACAGTAGTTACTTAGAATAAATAAAATCGATCAAATAAGAAATTATACTCTAAACACGTTTATAAACATGTACACAAGATGCAAAAAAATTACCAGTTATATTTCACAAAAGAAAAGAAAAATTCATCAATTTCATCAAAATTATGTGGCCTGTAGCCACATGGACCGTCGATTCTCTTTCTACAAATGCTAACGCTTGAAAAAAATTAAAAATGTATGAGACTGACATTCATTTTCGACAGGTCACGTGATCAAGTTGTCTATCGTTTATTCGTTTTCAAAGCATTAGCGTTTTTAGAGAGAGAAAGACAATAGACCTGTAACATGGCTAAGGCCCCCGGTGCAAACATGTATTGCTATTTTTCTATTCTTTGCAATTCAATATTAACATAATCACCAACACAGTGCTTTATATATTTTGCTTTTTTCATTTTAAGGCTACCTTAAAATTTATTTATGTTTACAATATTTTAAATTCTAAAATTACCATTCTCTAGTTTTATTCTCAAAAATAGTGTTTATATATGTGTTTTATTTATGTCATCATTTCTTTGTGTTTCAACATACAGTTCTAATTTAAAAGTTTTGTTTTATGGTGTAGCTACAAACACAATTTAAATAAAACATAATAATTAATTGCTGTTTTCACAAGAAAAGAATATAATGAATTAGAGAGGCATATAAATATATGATTTATATACTTAAATGTAAACAAAAAGTGATGGATATGTCATAATATTTAAGTAAGTAGTATAAGTATTGTGCAATGCACGGCCAACTCACAGCAACAAAGTATATTTTGACATGTATCACTGCAGTTAGAACTGTACCCAGTTTTGTTGGTTGGCTGGTGTTGTTGGTTTTGCTTGCTGACTCGGAGCACTGAAATACAAACAATATGTACAATGTATATTACTGTACAGGCTATAAGAAACTGATTTCCACCCTAATGATTTCAAAAAGGGGAATGCCGACCGGCCCATACTAACATTTTTATTACTATTCTGGGGCCAAAATGTTTGCCGGTGTACCAAAGCAGTGAAGTAACATTTGAAGCTGTAATTTTTTTGTATTATTTTTTTCTATAACAAACTTGTTAGTAACAGAAAAAAAATTCTCTGTACAAACAAAAAAACCAATCATAAGTCTTCAAAAAATATCTTAATACTAAGGCTGTATAGTCAACGAAGTTAGCTTGTACCCATTGTAGACAAATTAAAGATGAATTGAAAATGTTGTAAACCATTGTAGCAAACTTTTTTTGATAAAGTAATGATTTCATTATTAAAATAGAATTGTCAAGATTTTTTAAAATATAAGTAAGTTGCCAGGCGGTAAGGGTAGGCCTGGGCCGGAGATGGGCATTCCCCTTTTTATATGAATTAAGCCTAAATAACACTATGGTTGTCGCAATGAGATTCTAGCTTTCATCCCACTGGATTATCTTATGGACCAAATTTTTCATTGAGTCGAAGGGAAAATGAAATATTGGTTATGATCAAAGGAAATTCTTTTTTTAAGTAATAACTGTATTTCCATATCACTTTTCAATCTTACAATGTACAGATAACTGTTTTCACAGCACTAGAGACTTGTGCAGTATTGTGTAAGATTTAGGTGGTCAGCTACCTATACCTAGATCATTAATTTGGTATAAAATATAGTTCATCATTCATCATTAACCCATATTCACTGCTGAGCTTGAGTCTCCTCAGAATGAAAGGTGTTAGGGACATAAACCATCACGCTGGCCCAATGCGGATTGGCAGACTTCACATACACAACACAGAGATTTAAGAAAATTCTCTGGTATGCAGGTTTCCTCACGATGTTTTTCCTTTACCGTTTTTAGACACGTGATATTTAATTTCTTAAAATGCACACAACTGAAAAGTTGGAGATGCATCCCCTAGACCGGATTTGAACCTACACTCTCCGGAATCAGAGGCAAAGGTCATATCCACTGGGTTATCACAGCTATTTCATCATTACCATCTCATATTCGGCTCATTGCTGAGCACACGTCTCCTCTCATTCTGAGAGGTCATAAAATATATAGATTTAAGTAATAAATAATGTAACAAATTACCTAGCAGAGTTAAAGTCTCCCCACTCAGTATTTGCAGGGGGAGCTCCAAAGGGTGTTGGCACATGTTGGGGTGAAGGTGGAGGGGGCAGTTTGGAGCCCCCAGGAGGTGGTGGGAGCAGCCCACCTGGCACTGCACCACCTGCTCGGCGGGGCTTGCTTCCTTCACTACCATCTTTTTTCTAAAGAGAATAGACAATGCACTATTATTACACCCTGAAACTTTGTCTATTATGTGCCCATCAATCATAAACAATTAAAGAATTAGTTTAGATCATGCTGTGTTGCAAGAGCCAGCACCTGACTAATGGCCCCATATGGGTTTGAAACTAGTTGGGCATACTCTAAAGTTGTCATGTGAGTTTTAACTGTATTTCTTATTAAATTAATTCAAGTAACAGCTCATTAGTTAAAAGATCATCTAAAATCCAAAAGTCCCAGGTTGAATCCCAGTTGCAATATTGTTGTATATATTTCTACCACAGGCTTTTCCCTTAGTTTAATATACTCAGAGGCACAATTATCCACCCACTTTAATATACTCGCGTCATATTAAAGAGGGTGGATAATTGTGCCCCTGAATGTGTGCTGTGTGTATCGATGTCATAAATGACAAAAGGATAACTAATATTCTTTATAATAACCCCTAAATAATATTATTTTTCACACTTACAGTGATCTTCATGTTAATCTTTATAGTTTCTCCTTCTTTGAAGCTAAGGTCCAGCTGCTGTTGCTGTCCTTGTTCACCTTCCTGTTCTTTCCGCAGCCACTTGAAGTGATCCTGGAGGGCTACATTCAGATCAAAGGAGTCTGATCTGTCACCAAATCCTAGGCCAATGTAAGCACTGCGCCCTAGAATATTAAGATAACAATAATAAGATAATGTAAAGGAATATTGAGGTGTTTAGTATCTAATTGAACAAATGAACTAAGAAAGTAAATTAAGTGTGTGATTTTAAAGTAAAAGATAAAAATATATTGTCTATTTATTTACTATTATTATAACTTTTTGTTTGTAAAAGAAAGTTCATTCCACAGTCCTTCAATAGGACAAAAGGGAGGTTTAGATTGATTGAAATTGATGATTTGAGTGTGGTGCACACCACAGGTGTACTGAGGGTGGTAAATCCATTACCATAAGATTATTTTACCTCAAATATACCACAAATTCCCAATTTTTATATTGGGTAATTGAACAAATGTAGGAGGATGAGGGGCAAATATAAAAGATTAAAAAGTGATGCAATAATAATAATACAGTAGTTAACACTTACCATTATCATCCTGTATTCTTACAACAAAATAACGAGAACTATCAGTAACAGATTCAAGTGCCACTCCAGGGTATTTGTCAATGGGACATTTTGCGAACAATTCACCGCTCGTTTTGTCTTCCAGTTTCATTATCAACTCGTCGCCTTTCGCTACGAGTCGCATACGCCCCGTCCATTGTGGCTCTTGTAAATTCCAATCAGCTGCCCTATTTAACAAATAATAAGTTAGACAAGGCTCGGAATATGGTGTGAGGTAACAAAAATTGTTTCGCTTTACCTGTAGCCCCGATTTGTTTGTTTTGGGGGTATTTTAAAAACGAACACTTCATTTTTAACAAGCAAAACACTTTCATACGCTTCCATGTTCAACACTAAAAAATATCCATGTAAGATTATATTATACACGATTGTCCACTTTATTATACAACTGTGCTTATTTACTATCTAATTCTCTTTAATAAGAAATCACTTGAGAATAAACACAATAATTTAAAAGAAAGTCTTAAATATCGAAAATCAAGATTCAAGAGTGTAACGATTTGATTCCAATAACTTTTCAGTCAAATTGACAATTTATGAATTTACATTGACGTGACTGTTTAGAAAATTGACACATTTACTACCATAGAGTAAGTAACTATTATGTCATCAATGTCAACTGCGTAGACCGAGGAAGTATTTTTTTTTTCGTGTTGAGTAAGTGCCGATTGCTCCATGTGGATTGTGGGACCACTACGGTGACACCGGGGGATTTGGGCGAGCGCAGAAGCATCGCCCAATGAGACCCGAAGGCTGAAATAAAGATAGAGGACGGAACGACTCTTTATGTGCGTCTCCTATGAGACGGATGGCAACTCTGTCGAAATGGTTTCGAGACAGCTGTTTCATGTAACTAGCTATTAAATAAATAAATAAAGTCTCTTTGGAGGTCGTTATAATGCGTACAAATCACGGTGCCCCCGTGATTTGTCGCAGAAACCGGTTTTGCAATGTTTGGAGCGGCAAAACCGGTAATTGGCTACTTTATCTACTTAACGTTAGTAGGAGCATGAGCTGACGAAGATCTGGGGTTTACGGGTTCTTAGACTATTAAGAAATTATCAGTTTAAAAAGATCAAAACAATATGACAGAAACAATACAAGAGAAAGAAACAAAACTTACTACAGTTTAGAAGGGTTAGAACACAGAGCCTTCAACCAGTGTCCAGTTATAAAAAAAAACAATTGACAATTTATAATTTGTCTTTTGTCTGTGATTTTAATTTTTAACTTTTTTGATGGTTGATTTGATTGAATACATTTTTTTTATTAATTATTTAATTAAAAGTAGCGAAAGTAAGACAGTAAGAAGTGAAAGTACTGAAAATCTTATAAACAAAGTTAGTAATCAATTCAAACTATTTTTTTTGGTATTTGTAGTCTAAATATCTGTACACTATATTGTTTAAAACTTATTGTAATTAATTCTACCTGGTTATTAATACTTAACTTTTTATATTTTCAGAAATTGTAAGAAAATGGCCTATAACGTAAGTGTAAACAGACCATTTATTTAGTGATATGTGATAACTCTTAGCTATATTGGCTTGGCAAATTTATAATGAAATAACTTACTTCTAATTAATGAAACATTTATAATTAACTGGAATAGTTGGTTAGGTTTGTTTTCAGGGAAGATAATTTGTCTACTAACTACTATAGGTACTTGATAGTAATGGATCATTTTAGTCTAGTGGGTCACTTTTTGTTATTTGCTATTGAGATATCTCTACTGTTTTTACAGTGCCATTTTGAGTCCACAATCTTTAAGCCTCAGTTTAAATTTTTATCATAGTAATATAAATACAAATTACATAAAATATGTACTTAATACAATAACACTTAATGCTTAGTTTGATACCAAGTTCTTAATAAAATCTAAACCAACAACACTCATACATCAAAAGTATAGAATGCCCTTGCAGTGTTGTCAATCTCTGCCAAATATAATTTGAACACCTTCAAGTTAAAAGGGTATATGCATCTTCTGGTCAGTGAACTCCAACTTCAATGTGTTCACTGTTTTCGATAAAGCATTATTGTAGACAAGCACAAGTGTATATATTTCTATTGTTAGAAAACCAAACTGAAAAGTAGTAAAGCAAGTTAAAATAAGAATAGAGTAATTTACTTAACAATCTAAATTTACTAAAAAGTTAATGTTTTTAGGGTTGTAGATGGTAAGTTCTGAATCTACTGAACTGAGTTAGAGAAATCTATTACCATTAAAAAGCTACATTATTTGTGAGTCTCACAAGCTATATTTTATCCCCATATTCCTAGACAAACAATAACAATGCAGGTGAAACTGCAGGTTGTCTGTTAGTATTGTAATAAAAGTATAGGGTGCTTGATGTCAACTGTTAATTGCATTATTTCATTAATTACATTGTTCTTGATACACAATCTTTTATGATACTTTATTATGGTACTTGTACAAAAGTCTTTATGAGCATACATAGACCATGGTAGCTGTTCAGCTGGTTTAATGGGTCCAGTCGAGATCTTCTATGGTCCAATTAAAAATGATTTTTTTGATATTTTCTATAGAATATTAATGAATTCATGTCTCTGGTCACCTGGCACTTAGCTTCGTAGCAACCCTTCACAAGAGATTCTTAGGCCTAGTTTGGACTACTTTAGTATTTTAGTCAAGACTTGAGTGCGAACAATTTTTGGGCGGTAAATTCAAAAATTGTTTGTACTTGACTATAATACTAACGTAGTCCCAATTATGCCTTAGTTCTCTTTATTAACATGTTTGTTGTAGGGTTGCAATAAAACTAAGTGACTGGGAGCCGGGAACATGATTTCTCATATTCTGAGAAAAGTGTATCAATATATTTTTTATACTTGGACTACATAAACGTGAAATTCACTAAAACCGCAGGCAACATGGATTTTTGACCTTTGAAAGATAAAAATATAATGCTGAAAAATCTCTTATATCTTCCACTGAAAGTCCCATTAAAATCGGTCCAGCCATTCCAAAGCTTAGCCTGGAGAATAAGAATTTAAGAAAAGGAGAATTTAAAAAAAAATTTAAGTGAAGAAAACTTTTTTGAAATTTGAATTATTTTTAAAAGTATTGGAATAAATTATTTATTCGTGATTAAATCTTTAATCGAATGCGTTATTTTTATTTTCTGTAATCAGTTATTCTCCGTGACGTTATGTTAAAACTTAAAAGTTGGCTACACTGGATTTCTTTTTTTTTTTTTAAGTGGTTCATGGCTCTGAGTTCTAGCGTAACACTTATTTAATATCGAGTTATCTGTGCATACCTAACCTACACAGAGCAACAGCCAATGAGCCAAGTGAGAATAAATTAAAATTGATTAGATAAAATGGCGGTCGACTGTGTATCGGTAAATAATAAGTGTTTTTCTAAATGTACGTGTTTATTAACGACGAAGTTTAATATTCTAATCAAGTGGTTTTAAACGAAGTGTTATCTGTCGTAAACATTAAGTGTGTGAATTGTTTTTAGAATTATGTAAGAACAAAGACGTAAATCGTTTGTGTAAATGACTCTAGCATCATTACAAAATACAAATGCATAAAAATGGGATGCTCCCACTTGCTCACGATTGTAACTATCGTGTTATTGATACGAATATCAGTTCAAAATGAAAACATTGAATGCCCTCTCAAATGCGACTGTTTAGAGCAGTATGTAGACTGTTCGAAAAAAAATTTGGTGTCAGTGCCAAGAATTCCGAAGTGGGTGGGGAAATTAGACCTAAGTTACAATAAATTAACAAAAGATGTTACCGATGGGTTTTATGGTCTGTTATCCTTACAAAGTTTGAAATTGGATAAAAATGCATTGACCAGTATTCCTACTTTTCTGCACCAGAACCAAATAGAGGAAATCAGCATGAATAGGAACAACATAAGTGCAATAGACGTTGGTCATTTTCCTGAGAACAGTACTATAAAATCATTAAGTTTAAACAGTAATCACATCAAAGTGATAGAGGAAGGTGCTCTTAACAATCTAACCAACTTGGTGATATTAAAGTTGAACAGAAATGAAATAGTATCACTACCCAATCAGCTGTTTAAGCATCAGTCCAATTTGAAAATTTTAGAACTAAATCATAACAAAATCCATGTGATAACAGCTATGCTCTTTAAGGGATTGTCCAGTCTTGAGACGCTGAAAATAAAATATAATAATATTGAAAACATAATGGATGGTGCATTTTTTGGATTCAAATCTGTGAACTTGTTACAATTAGATCATAATGGAATACAAAATATATCCAAAGGGTGGATGTATGGCCTGGAATCGATGACTACTTTATCTTTATCAAATAATTTAATAACCCAAATTGATTTTGGTAGCTGGGAATTATGCACCAGTCTAGAGGAGTTAGACCTATCTCACAACTATTTAATAGAGATAGAAGGTCGCACATTTCAACATTTGACTAACTTGCACACCCTCAACTTGAGTTACAATAATATATCTGCAATATTGCAGGAAGCATTTAGCCATATGGTGCAGTTGCAAGTACTATTTTTGAATAGAAACAAAATATCCTGGACAGTAGAAAATATGTCAGGACCATTTTCAAAACTCCAGAATCTTGTGAAATTTAATTTGTCAGATAATCACATCAAATCAATAAGCTCGAGAGCTTTTGAAGGCTTATCTAATGTTGTTGAGTTGGATTTAAGATCAAACAATATCACATCAATTCAACAGCATGCTTTCAATTCAATGTCCAAAATAAAAAAGCTATATCTGAACTCATCATCCTTATTATGTGATTGCAAATTGTTGTGGATAGTGAAATGGATCAGAGATAAAGTAGAGCAAAAGTATATCACAGCGACATGTGCCTATCCAGCAGAAGTAAGAGGCGTCGTAATCTCCAGACTTAAGGAAGACAATTGTGGGGATTCACCCAAACCCCGAATAACAGAACACCCCAAGACTCATCTGGCAATAAAGAATCGGTCTGCAAATTTAGTGTGTTCAGCCACATCTAATCCATTCAGTAATATGACATTTTTGTGGAGAAAAAATAATGGCAACATCAGTAATCCCAGAGTATATGAGAATGTTACTTTAACAGAACACGGGAAGCCCCATGCGACTTCTGTATTAGTCATACCTGATGTGACACATTCTGATTCTGGTAAATATCAATGTGTGGTCAGCAACAAATTTGGAACCACATACTCTTCCAAAGCAAAAGTTGACATTGTCACCTTTCCCAGATTTACCCAAACTCCAATTAATGTAACTGTGAAAACCGGTGACACTGTGACTCTAAATTGTGCAGCGACTGGTGACCCTCCACCAGAAATATCTTGGAAAAAAGATGGTGGGAACGACTTCCCTGCTGCAAGAGAGAGACGCATGAACGTGATGCCAACTGATCATCTTTTCTTTATTGTCAATGCAAAAACTTCGGACATGGGAATTTATAGTTGCGCTGCTAAAAACTCAGCTGGGACTATCATAGCCAATGCAACTTTATCAGTTTTACAAGAACCATCATTTATTAGAGTGATGGAGAACAAAGAAGTGACAAGTGGGGACTCTGTAGTGTTACAGTGTATGATAACTGGTTCACCTAAGCCTGTACTGAAATGGTTGAAGAATGGATCACCTATTGTACCGACTGAACGTCATTTCTTTACTGCAGATGATCAAGTGTTTGTTATTATCGGAGCTGAGTCGAGCGATGCTGGTCATTATGAATGTGAAATTACAAATAAACTTGGCACTAAAAAGGATATGATAGAGTTAAAAGTACTCCCCCCGGTGGCAATTATGGTCAAGGAAGAAGATATGACGGGTATAATAATAATAACAGTGGTGTGTTGTGCTGTAGGAACGTCTATAATTTGGGTGGTGATTATTTACCATACAAGAAGGCGCATGGCCGGTGCGGTTCATAATAACTTTACATCTGAAAGTGTGAAAATGACACAAGTTGTGCACAGTGATAGTGACTCCCCCCATATGTTTCCGGACAATCTGTCTGAGCATTCATCTTGTAAGGACAGTGGTACAGGGGACTCAGCTAAGCAAACAAGTTTTGACGGAATGCCAACAGACAGAAGTGAGCAAGTACATTTTGAAACGACAGTGTGCAGAAGTTATTCTCCAGTGCCAGAAGCGCATAAGCTTCTTCCATCATCATTTAAACCTTCTATCCAAGTGTGTGTAAACACGTGTGTTACACCAGCTACTTACAGTTTTTCTAGTCAAAGTGGTAATGTTTAAGCCTCAAGTGTTTTACTTGTATTAAGAGTAATATTATGTTGTTTCACAAACATTGCATTTCACTGACTTTTATTTAATAAAAGATCTTATGTGCTTAATGCTACATCCTGTAGTGTAATATTTATTATGAATATCTTTTGGACAGCAGGTGCAGTGGTTTAGTGCCATTAACATTTCAACTGATAACAGTTTGTTTCAACAACAGAGACTATAGTCTGGCAAGTTTGTTGATGACACTCCAATGATATATGGGTGACTGGGGGAAAGACTGTGCGGGTGTGAAATGAAGTGAGGTGCATCAGTTGTGGGTTCTTCATTCATTATTACACGTCTCCTGGCCTGTGTAGACCAACGGGAGTGTTACGAACAAAGTTGCCAAGCTATAATAAAATTATGACAATGAAATATGTTTATGGCACTAAATTAATGTTGTATGTGGCCTTACTTTGTAAAAGAACACTGTCTAAGGAACATTTATGTTGATTGCTTAGTACAAAATGGAACAAACTTGCCAGTATTGGTTTGATGTAAAAGACTGAATGTCATTTTTATATATATTATGATCATTATTATTTTCTATACTGTTAGTCAATAATTATAATTAAAGTATAAATATTGGAGCAAATATAAAATATTCCTTAATTTATATATTGTAATGTATGTTAGAAGTTTACGATTAGCATATTGAATATTATGGAGATTTCTAAACAAACCCTTTTAGGGAGGACAAAGGGTTTTCAACAAGGTTTTATTAGTAATCAAAATATACTATTAAAATTATTACACAATATACATTGATTAATTCATAGTAACATTGTAACAATAATTGATAGACTTGATTAATATAATGGTAAGTTAGTGTTAGAGGTAGACTCACAATACTAAATAATACTAGGGAATAACTTGTATTTAATTTCATGTAAAATAGGTGGAGTGAGATTAGGTTTAATGAGCACAAGTATTGGTGATTAAAACATTCTAATATGTAATACAATTAAATAATTTATTTGCTTCATAATATAAAGTAAACTTTGTCCTTGGTGAAGTAAATAACCAGTGTCTTTTAATTAGTGATAGGAACAGTTCACTTGCAGCTAAAATATTATTTCTTTTTGTAATTAAATGTTAAATCTTGATAACAAATACTACTGAAACATTTACTATAAGGTTTATGATAACTGATAGTTTAATAATATGACAAAAAATTGGTGAGATTTTGGTAAGTATATGGCAGCTACTTGGTATTAATGGGATTAAATATCTTAAATACCTAGCACAATATTACCAAATTTTCACCTTTTCTAAATAGAGTTTAACCCACCAACCTCAATATTATAGTTTTTATTGATTGACTAAGGTTTATAAATTATAAGGTGTATTTATTGCTAAATAGTATTTTTTAAACATAGGTACTATATAAAAATAATATTTAAAAAATATGTTAAAAAAACTGTTCTGTTACATTATATTTAACATTAATCTTGTTAATTTCATCATCAACTTCAAATCTGACTATCTGACTGACAAATTTTATTACTTTAATGAACATAATATGTATCTTTCAAAATAATTTGTAATTGTATTATAAATTAGGCATTTTGTAATTGCAATTTGTTAGCAGCATATTCAATAAATATTTGTTTAATTTCTGTCAGTCATTAACAGTGTGCAGTTGTTTCCAATTATCCAATGCACTGCAATGTAATGTATTAATTAATATATTAGGTGTGATAATATATAATCATCTTTTTATAACATCTTGAAAATATGTAGATATTTTCTGTTTTTCATATACATAAGTAAAAGTATTTATTAATCAGATTGTTGGACAATCATGCTAAAATATGATAGATATTATCAATGACTACATTTTGGTTACTTTTTCAATAATAAAGTAAATAGTAATAATGGTTTGGCATGTTATTGTTTAGTTTAACAATAATATTTATCAAAATCTTAGTTTTAAATCACTGGCTGACTGACATAATTGCAAAGTATCACAGGGTCATGTGGCTTATATGTTAATAACAATGCATTATTCATATTAGGAGAATAAATAAAGCTGACTTATTTTGAAATTATCTTCTGAACCATGAAACCAACCAATATTCAATTCTTTCTAATTTTTAGTTCTATACAAATTATAATTTTATAACTGTTTAAAGGTAATTGAATTTAATACATTTTTTTAAAGATTTTGTGTGATTTAGCCTTTAGCTATTCCCTTAATAGAAGAAACTTCTCTAATTTATCTTTTGTTTCTATAAAGTTGTAGATTATTTGATGTAATTTTGGTTGAAGCTATTTTAAAGGAAGTAGTTTATTATTAATATTCCTACTACCTACCTGATACCTATTTTTTATTTTTCATACATTAATACAGGTAATAAATAAAAACATAGACTGGATTGTGCCTATATATATATAAATAGTTACTGCTTTATACTTTTCTATTGCATGGAGAAGACTCCTGTTAATAAACCATAATAACATGTATTGTATTTAGTAATTTAATAAAATAATGATTTCTCTAAAATTGATATAAAAGAACTATAATTACCTTGTATATTTCTGCTATCAGTCAAGTAGGAACTCAATATTTCATAGTTTTTTTTTATTAATGAAATTACAGTCCACATTATAGATGCTCGTAGTATTTTAGCCCAACCTGCGAGGTGTTGGTTAGTTTGTGACAGTTTATGGTGTTAAGCTTGCCAATTGCCATCAGAATCAAAGGCATCATCTTACATTCTCTTCTCAAGGCATCTATTACATATACATTATACATGATGATGATCATGACTGCCATCTCAAAATTGTCTGGCAGAATTCAATTTTATTTATCTGTCATTTATATGTATCAGTACCTTTATAAAAATAAATATTTTATATGTACCTTTAAAAAAATATAAGCGCTGGAATTTCCCTAGAATGAAGTATACCCATATTTCACAAAATTATGTATGATGCATACATACACTTGTTTTCCTCATTATTCATAGCTTTGCAACTATTTTGTATTGTTCTTATGATGTAAATATACATAACACATAGGTAAATAGGTATGTACTAAGTATTTATATTTTAAATAGAATAAAATTGTTTTAAAACAGATGATCTATACTTTCATTTAAAAATTATTCCTAAATAGCCTAAATCAGTGGTGGCCAACTTGATTAGACGCAAGATCTAATGTTTACTATTTATGTTTATGTTTAAATTTTTTCTTTTCTATGTCAACTATCTTAAATTATATATTATATTTTTTATAAAAATTATATAAGATGGTGCGTGAAGCAGTTGCTGATTACGTTGCGCAGTCTGGTCTACGTATTTATATTTTTTGCCTTGCCACGATCTACTGGACTAACAGTCGCGAGCGACCAGTCGATCGCGATCGACCTGTTGGCCACCCACCTAAATAAACCACTTATCTAACGAGCGTGACGTCACAATCCTGACGTATTTTGTACTAGCAGACACCCGCGTAGCTACCCCCGATGCAATACGGGTTTGAAATATAGCTCAAAAATAACGTGGTTTTCTACTAGTAAAAGATTTAAAAAAATGGTTCAGTAGATCCAGAGATTACCCACTACAACCTTATAGACTTTACAACTTTATAGTATTAATATAGAAGTATAGAATGGGCGTTTTTAAGCGATCCTGAGCAGCGCAAAGATCCCTATCTCTGAAAGTGGTTATAGCAGATACACAGTTACTTCTACTTTTCAGCATTCTTTTACTTTTAATATACACAAATAATAGTACCTCAGCCGACTATGTAGATTTACGAGCTTCTAACTTGACTATACATTATCCGTCTTATTAGGTAATATTGATTATTATGGTCTATTACTGCATCGTGGGTCCAGTGGTTACGTTAGCCTATGTGGCTTCGGACACTGAGGTTTTGGGTCGATCTATGAAGTACCGGACTCTTTCTTCATATTCCTCAGCCCGGTGAACTTGGAGGTGTTACACCCTCTTACTTCGGAGATTCCAAGAAGCTGTCGGTACCACTACCAGTTATCATTATAATCTAAAAATGAATCGTTACAAGCCGCATTGGAGCAGCGTAGTAGGCTTAAGTTGCGTCGCAAAATCTGAGCGGCAAGGATTAACAGACTGTCCAACGCTGCTACCGCAACGATTCGTGTGTCCCCGCTCTTAGACCAAACACAAGATTTGGTCTAAATAGATATATAGCTACGTAACTACGTATAACCAGACTAATAAATCCTGTAGGTGCCTGACATTTCACCAATTTTTTTTCAGCCAGGGTACAATCCAGGCGCCCCAGGGGGCTACAACCAACCAGGTTATGGCGGGCAAGGGCAACCAGGCTATGGCGGGCAGGCGCAACCAGGTTACGGCGGGCAGGCGCAACCAGGTTATGGCGGGCAAGCGCAACCAGGTTACGGCGGACAAGCAGGCCAACTGGAAATGGGCCACGGTCCATACCCGTCCATAGGCGCGGGCGGCACCATATCACCACAAGTGCAGCAGTGGTTCAGTGCAGTGGACAAGGACCAGTCGGGATTTATAACGGCGCCAGAGTTGAGAGCGGCGTTGGTCAATGCTCAGGGACAGTCTTTTTCGGAGACTGCGTGTAGCCTCATGATTGGTAAGTTGGTTGACCAGTTTTACCCGACTGCGTCAGAAAGAGGGTAATGTTTTTATTTTCGTACTAGGTTTACTACGGCTTGCCCGCTTACTTTTATCATAGGACTGCTACTTTATTTGAAGAAAATACTGATATTTTATTATAGTTCGACCCATGGATATGAACCCGCGACCTCGTTATCAACAATCGAACAGGTTAATCTCCGAACCAACGTCTACCTTAGAAGTGAAATGTCGTTGCCTATCTTAGTGGCGTAATTTTAATATTGACGATGTATCTGCCTTTGATTATTTATCAACAAAGGCAGATACATCGTACACATCTGCCTTTAATTATCAACAAAGGCAGATACATCGTACCAACAGATCTGCCTTTGATTATCAAAAAAGGCAGATGCTATTTACGATTTTTCAGGTATGTAAGTAGTATGATGCCACGTAGAAACCGTCAGATTTATGGGCTATGAATTTTAATAAACTTGTACCTTTTGCAAGTAAATCGCTATTATCTTGGACTGCATTGTCACTTATAATCAGGTGAAACGCTTACTAGTCAATTAATGAAAAAAAATTGTAAATTACAGGCATGTTTGACAAAGATCGTTCGGGACACATCAACTTGGAAGAATTCGACAAATTGTATACTTACATAAACCAATGGCTTGCTGTGTTCAAAACATACGATTCAGATCAGTCTGGCAGCATCGATGAGCAGGAATTGTCAAAAGGTATGATTTATTCTCAGTGTTTCTATTTCAACCAAAAATTCTTCTGAACCCATATAATATTAAAAACTAATCATCTTATCAGACCATCACGACAGAATCATGAAAAAATTAGGTGCAGTTTAAATACCCTTGTAACTTTTAAGTTTTTGACTTTACTTACCACCATTAAATCATGACATAACGTGACGTTTCAAAAGTGCTTGTAAACTATAGCTTGGCAACTTCGTAACACTCCCGATGGTCCGCGCCGGCCGGGGGGCGTGTAGCGATAAATGAAAACCCACGACTGATGCACCTCACTTCCCCGCACGCACGATTTCACACCCGCGTAGTCTTTCCCCCCGTCGCCGCATATCATGGGAGTGTCATCAACGAACTTGCCAGACTATAAGCATAATAGAAATAAATGAATTTTGAATATTAGACATAGTAATGATTAATTAACTGCTCATAAAAGGATGATAATCGTCTCTTTTATAAAAATAACCGTTTTTTATAAGCCTAGATGTTTTCTTCCACTAAATTACCTCAATTAGCGCATTAGTTTGATTTTAGTGATTGAGGCCGTAATAGTTATTGTTTCTTCACAGCGCTGACACAAATGGGATTCCGTTTCACGCCTGACTTCATTAGCTTCCTGTCAAAGAGATGCGACCCTAGGGAGGGGAAAATATCTGTGGACAACTTCATAGTGTTGTGCGTACAAGTGCAACGCTTCACTGAAGCATTTAAACAGAGGGACACTCAGCAGAACGGCACAGTGACGATTGGTTTTGAAGATTTTCTCAATGTTGCGCTAAGTTGCTCCATATAAATGAAGACAATGAACGCTACGTAAAGATGGGACTTCATAGGACAATTTCGAACTACCTACAAAATGCTGCGTAGTTACATTGCGTTACGACACCTCAGATAATATTAATGCAATATTTATTATGCCATTCCTCAAAAGCCTTTTATAGCCTCAGTTAGGCAAGATTTTGTTAGCGCATGGGAATATTCTTTTTATAATAAAAAAAAAAACCACAAGTAGTATTCCGGAGTGGATTTAGGCTTGAATACAATGAACGCTTGATTTAGATACTCCATAGAACAATTTGAAACTACCCACAAACTTTTGTTTAGAGTTACAACTTACAACACCACAGATACAGAAGTATAATGTTAGTGCAATATTTATTAAGCCATTCCTCAAAGCCTAATATTTTTTTATAATCCAAAATGCTGACCATAAGCAATATTCCGGAGTTGACGCAGGCTTGAAATACTAGTATAGACGTTATTTTTTTTAATTTAGACAGTATTCATTTCAAAACTATGACGTCAGTATCGCTATTCTAATAACATGTTTGATGTTTCTTTAACTGGACAGTGTAAGATTCGAATTAATTACACGTACTGACGAGATTACAACTTTACTTTACTTTACTTTACAGAATAAAAATACATAAACATTCATACATGTTGTAATTCCAGGACAGCAAAATAATTCTATTATTTAATGTTTAAAAAACTAGTAGAGGTGGACTGCGAATGGCAAAAAATTGCCATTACTTTGTATGGAGATATTATAGGGTTGGGTAGTTTAAAGCTTTACGTTTTTAGGGCAACTACATCTCTGACACAGTTGTGAAACTGCGGTTTTCAAAAAAGAGGTCCTGAGTTCAATTCCTAACTCAGGTCAATTTAGGATTTATATTTTCAAAATTGGCTCAGTTCTAGTCTAGGCATCGGTCGTGGCTAGTGGTCGTGGTCTTACCGGCAAAAACGTACCGCCAAGTGATTTAGCATTCCATCACATTCTTGAGATCACAGTGAAAAACCAACTTGTCAGTGAATAAAAAAAAAATCTCTATGATGATTGTAAAAAAAAACAGTTCTAAGTTCAATGTAAACTAGTTAAATACGATAAGTTTTCTGTGTGATGCATAATAATCAATCGACTGAATGGCATTAGATCTTTGGTCGCTTTGCATTTCTTTAATTTTTCTTTATCCATAGCACTGTGATCACTAGACCCCATGGGCGATTATCACCACTATTCTGTATGTATTCTGTTTTTTATAACTCAACAGTGTGACTTTCGAATTCATCTCTATCTCTCTCTATAGTATGGCATTAGACAGAAAGATATAGAGATGACATTTGAGTGTAAGTTTCGAATTTATCTCAACTTACTACTTGTTGAGTTATAAAAATATTGTTACAGAATAGCATTGCTGCTCTTACCTTGAAAAATAAGCCGCTTGAATTACCCTTTTATATGAAGCTCACATAATAATAATTATAATAAATACGTAGTGCTCTTGGATAAAAACACTTGGGTTCAATTTAGATTTGAACTTTTAACTGCCCCACCAACATAGCTTCCATGCGCTATAGATTATATTAATGTTAAGAAAAAAAAAATGGTTTTTCATTTATTTATTTTATATAGACATTTTATACAGACAATATGTGCACATTGAGCCTGTTGCGCGTAATTTCAATAAAGTTTTATCACACAATTGTACTTTTATTATGCGAACTTCCCTTTACATTTAGAACTCCAAAATTGATGCATCTGAAACCAAAGATATTCATCATACAATAATTTTAATGGCACACTACAGGGTTAGGCCTTCCTTATACAAAGAGGTGATATGGAGCTTAAACCCACCACACTGCTCCACTATGACTTGGCAAATTCAGGGTGCTAATCTTTGTCAGATCAGTGGCTTTGCGTGCCTTGCCCCCTGTATCAAAATTAGTTGGGGGAGCGCAATAGATGAATGGCAAATCCCGAAAAATCACTCGAGTTTTTGATTTAACGCTAACTCTTTTACCACAAAGTAAAATTGGTACCAAAATGTTTGTTGTAACATACTACACAATACTGTAATATTTTAGCGTGAGAACATTTTAATATCGTGGATTACATTTTCCTAATTTTTGCTTACATACTCTTTTATGGAGCCCCGTATCATTGATTGGAAAAAGGGATGTAACACTTTCCTACTCCATGCTAAAGAAATTTTTTTTTGGAAAATGTAATGTAACACTTTCCTACTCCATGCTAAAGAAATTTTTTTTTTTTGAAGAAGTGATGTGTAACACTTTCCTATTCCATGCTAAAAAAAAATTTTATGGAAGAAGTTGTGTAACAACTGAACAAACGTGGTAGTTATTTAATAATTTAACTGTTTGTTCACAGCTGTAAACAAACCGACCATATGTGTTAAAAAATGTCGTAAAACTCAGGCTGTATGGTCGAACGAACAATGTTTGCCTGTCCCAATAGGGACTAATGAAAGATGAATCAAAAATGTCATAAAACCATGTAGCAAACTATTTTTGATAAAGTTTTTTACTTAATAATTTTTATTATTAAAGTAGAATTATCATTTTTTTAGATATAAGTAAATTGCCTGGTAGTAGCCGGGAATTGACATTTTTGCCTGGTAGTGGCCGGGAATCGGCATTTTTGCCTGGTAGTGGTTAACATTTCCTTTTGTGTATGTGTGCACAGGCGAAACAAAATTAAATATTAAACTTGCTAAAAGTATACATACTTGCATCATTTTTTCTCCTAATAGCTTCTGCTTTCTCCAAAGAAAACACAAGTTCTTGGAAGTTTTTCACAGCTACCCTCATATTGCTTTGATGTTGAACATTGTCTGGAGCACCATCGTCCAGGAGGGAGTATATGGTTGGTATCTCTTCTAACTTCAAACTTTTTGCTTGTTCGGGTTTAAATACCACGGATACCTTCCCAGTCTTGGGATGTATACTGAATGGTGATTTCAATAAATGGTTAAAGCCTTTAGTCACATTAACATCCAATCTTGGATAGCAGTACTGAATCTTTATTTCTTCGATTAAATATTTCATTTTTCGTATAGCATTTATATTCTGTAACAAGAGTAGATTTGTTTTATTAATAAACAATAGCGAGAAACAGTACATCATTGGAGAAGGTCATCACCAATTTCCTAACTCCTGTGCTATTTTTCTTTTTTTATTCTCTACAAGTTAACCCTTGATTAACTTGAAGAATCTAAGATGGAAGCAGGCTAACTTGTTAGGAGTAGGATGAAATCCACACTCCTTTCGGTTACTACACGATATTGTACCTGAACGCTAAATTGCTTGGCGGTACGTCTTTGTTGGTAGGGTGGTAAGTTACCACCCTCCGTTGCGCAGTGGTATGCGCAGTGGATTTACAAGACGGAGGTTCTGGGTTGGATCCCAGGCTGGGCTGATTGAGGTTTTCTTAATTAATTCAGGTCTGGCTGGTGGGAGGTTTCGGCCGGGCTAGTTACCACCTCAAGGGCTAACTGGCAGAGAATAAAAAAAAAACAATAATAAAATATACAACTTACTTCTTTACAATACTGGCTATAAGTATTAACAAATCCATCCCATCTCTCAAGTGACGATTTGTGCATTCGTTCTAAATTCCCTTCCACTAGTGTTTTTAATGCCTCATCGGGGATCATTTTCAAAAAACTTTTTAACCCTTCAGTAGAAGAGATAAATTCTTGGTCCTGAAGGATTTCTTCAAAATATTTATCAATTATGGTAAGGGATCTCCTGTTAACAAAATGTTAAATAATGAAAGACTCACTAGCAGACCTGCTCACGGTTCGCATCGACTTTTGTGTACTTCTACCCTACTCCTACCCTAACCCTACCCTACCACTACCCTACTCCTAAGCTATCCTATATTTTAAGTTGTATCAAATTGCCCAGTGCACACAGTGTGCAAATTTCAAATTGGTTAAGTACTTTAGGAGTCCATTGAGGACGAACAATGTGATACATAATTTATATATATTGAGATTTGTAAAGAAACTATGTCATATAAGGTAAAAATTTTCAAGTATTTTCAGTTTTTCAAGCATACTTTTCAGCTTTGTACCTATACCTATATAGACCTAATCATGTAAATTTGTTGAACATGACTCGTTAACTTTACCTTGTACATATTATTTAGTTTGTTTTTCTCTGACAATAGCAAAGTAAAATTGTTATTCTCTATTCAATATGAACTTCACTCATAAAACACAAAAACATGTGTACTGTCTGTAAAGCCTGAGACTTGACCTCAAATTCAATTTGTTTTTTTTTTTTCAACTAAGCTTAATTTAGACCCTGTGGCATTTTGTCAGCCCTGTAGTCACTATAAGAAGACTTTTGTACTTTACAAAGGCTATAGGCTGATTACGCAACACCACAGACTGATAAAGAGAATTAAACTTTGTTTACCTAATACTGGAATGTAAATCATTAGTCAGGTGTACTTTTTTATTCAAATTCTCTCCACCTGTTATAAGGCACAGGTAATCTGCAACCGCAGCTCTGCCAGGACTGTCCAATGTTCTGGCTTCATAGTCTGACACCCAGCAATGTACACCACGCCTCCCAGAGAATACCCATAGAATGTTTTGAAAACCAAAATCATCTGAAACATGACCAAAATCATTACTATTTTTCCGCTCACTGAGCGTTTTCGATGTTTGAATGTAACATATATAGATCACACCATAACAGAACAACTTGACCAGCTTTAATTATCATTTAATGTTTTATAATACTTTGTAGAAGCTTTTTATGGAAAGAAAAATATGCAGAAAATTAAAAAAATATAATAATGATGTTTGTTACTCAATCAAGGCTCAAGAGAACAAGCTGAACAGATTTGGATAAATTTAGCACAGAGATAGACTACTATACTATTTTTATCCTGATATTCCTACAATAGTTTACATTTATTTATTTATCTTAATATATAAATGTGAAATCTCAAAAACCACTTGACATATATAGTGGAAATTTGTCAAGATGGTAGTTTACAGTTAGTAGACATCTGCTAGGTACTGATTTGCAAGAGGACCGGACTAAGGAGGTGGGGGTGGACCAAGCGGGCGTCTGCTAGTCTTAGTATACAACATAAAATTACCTTGTAAAGCTGTATGAATAATTTCACAGGCTACAACCATGAATTTCCAACACTTATCGCAAACTTTAGCTTGTTGGCAACATGTCCTCACTTCATCATAGTCTGTGAGATCAATATCAAACACTAGCTCCCTGGCGAGAACCACTGCATCATGACGACCTATGGACGGCCTGAAAAAATATTCAAATTTGTTCATTTTGCTCATGACCTCAAAATCCCTCTTTCTTTTATGGATTCAACTGAGACTCGACTGTCTTAATTCATGAGATTCAAACCTCATGAATTAAGACAGTCACACATGGACAGTCTTAATAACCGGACCACTGAAGCAGTCGAGTAATGTTATTTGTATAAGTATTGGAGATAGCAAACCATTGTAAGAAGCTTATATGATATATATGATATGAGATTACTTGTTATTTACTTTTTAAGTTACAATTAATGATTTTAAAGCCTATATGCTAAGACGGAATTCATGCACTAAAAGACAAGTTATTTTAAAAGTTCCTTACTTGATGTTATAAACTGCACCAATGTCAAGCTTTTGTGGACATTTTTTTTGTAATAATGTTTGGAATTCCTTTTGGTCATTAATCGATAAATATCGTAAATAAACATCATCTGCTAAAGTGAATGACAACTCTCTGTTGGACAAAGGCTTGGGATTGCTTCCACATGCAAGCCATCGACAAAATATATTTTGTGGGAAGTGTCTTGTGTAGTATAAAGGCAACATTTCCGGTAACAAATTTTCATCATGTTGTTCTGCCTAAAAATAATATAAATAATCAAAGATTTCATATAAAATCATTGTAAATATTAGTTAAAAGTTACGTTTTTCATTACAAAGTGATTATCAAATCTTACCATTATCTGAATAATAACACAAACTAACTAAAATAGCTCCAGTTTTTTAAATTCAAATTGAGTAATACACTTTAATTATCTAATTAAACAGAAATAAAACTAAAATATTCATCAATAAAATGCAAAAATTGCAAAATACATTTTGTCTGTTGTCAACTTGTCAAATTAAAAAAAAGGCGCCAAACGTATAATTAAAATGAAATGACATTGACAATTGACATCTAAAGTTTGGGAAGAGATATTTCTCTACGGTCACGTCACGCCTCTGGTCAAAAACACAGGCGCCACAGACTACAGATATAAGATATAAAGACTTTTTTAACGTAATTTGGTATTTTGAAATAAATTCTTTTGAACGTTGGACCTTTTGTATATTACTTCCCTACTAATATCCGTCTTCATACTTGAAGTTGAAGACCCTTCACTAAAATTAATGAAATTAGCAGATATTCACACAAATTATCATTTGTTATTTCAAAAAAATTTGCGGGTAGTTTAATAAACAAAAGTAAATTATCAAGCATTACCACCTTCAAAACTAAAGTAGCTGTTTTCTTAATCTTTATTGTAGTAGTCCATGTTCATCTTTACGATTGGTGATTGTTTTGTTTGATTTTCTTATTTTATCCATGGAAATAAACATAAGAAATGCATTTACCTTAGCAGTTAGATTATCGTTACGTACGTAAACAATATTATGTCAATATGTTATAAAGGTGTAATAATAAAATACAAATAATTTATAATATGTGTACGTAATAAGTATTTTTGTTACAGAACCTTGTCAGCCTTTATACATTGAGGCAAAAAAGTTAACCAATAATGGAATTGTTGAAATAATTGTCAAAATATTAGAAAAACCTGAATTTGCTACTATAACAGCTTTATTTATATTGATAAACTTGGTCGTTGCTCTAACGATATCATTAATTCTATATTTTGGAATCCTATTTTTAACAGTGGGAGTTATTATGATTGAAGGTATTGATTGATTTTATTTTCGCTTTCTTACGAATTTTTATGATTTTGTATTTTTTTATAAATTTATTTTGCAGGTCTGCTTCTTTTCATTGTAATCCTCATCATAGTGAACAATACATTTATTATAACATTGATATTAGTATTAATTTATAAAGGGGTTAATAATAACAATTAATTACTTAGATGATTTATTTAAGATTGAAGAAGATCTAGATTTAATTTTACCTACTTGTTTTGTAATCTTGTATCCGTACAAAGTTATTAAAGTAAGAAATATATGTAGAAAAATATATTGATAAATTATAAATGTACCTACTATACTTTCTGTTTCATTGCTCTTTAATGGCTCATAATCATTCATTTTATGTAAGACTAGCGGACGCCCGCGACTTCGTCCGCGTGGAAATCAATGTAAGTCTTACTTCTATTTCAAAAGTAGAGCAACCTATTAAATATTCTATTATATTCTAGAATATTATAGAATATTATATATGGTCAACGATCTTTGCCTGTCTCCGAATTTAGTTGGGGACAAATTAAAAAAAAAAAAGACATAAAACTCTTTACAGCTGATGACAGCAGTTCTAATTTTAAAGTTCATTCCGGCCCTTAGGTGGGAAGTAATTTGTACGAGTTATTCCCTCCCTGAAGAAGCAGCATTTTCCACCCAATACTCAGATCAAAACAACTCTAATTTCCGAGTATGAGAAATGAAAAATATTTTTTTTTGTTTGGAAGTTACTCTTTTGAAAGGTAATGCTTTACAGTTAATCTCATAGTATTCATATCAGGATCTAATCCTTCAGGAAAACTTTTGAATATTATAGGGGGCAACTTATGTGTTTGTTATTGTTTTCAATAAGTGTTTTAAACTTTAAAGCACTACAATTCAATGAGTGAAGGGTAAGGTATTTTTCATTTCTCATACTCGGAAAGTAGTGATGTTTTGATCTGAATATTGGGTGGAAAATAAGCAGCATTTTCCACCCAATACTCAGATCAGTATTGGGTGGAAAATGCTGCTTCCCTCCATAGGGAGGGAATAACTCACACAAATTACTTCCCACCTAAGGGCTGGAATGAACTATAGAATTAGAACTGCTGTCATCAGCTGTGAAGAGTTTTATGTTTTTTTTAATTTATCCCCAACTAAATTCGGGGACAGGCAAAGATACAGTCTGTTCAGCCGTCATTGAAGTTCTTGAGGAAAAGTTTTATGTAAAAAATAAAGTGATTATAAAAAAAAATGCTACGGACACGTGAGTTTCTAAACAGCCAATGTAAACTTAGCGCAAACTTCTTAATTGGTATAAGCCGCAACAATAACGTGTTGAGTTCCCTAAATAAAATTTGAAAAGTTGACATAAATTGGCGGGATACTAATTTGTTATTTATCAGTGAATTGAAGCGAATGGAATTAAAAAAAATAGGTAATAAATAAAAAATATAATGACAAATAATTTTAAATATTATAAATTCATCATCATCATCATATCAGCCGATGGACGTCCACTGCAGGACATAGGCCTTTTGTAGGGACTTCCAAACATCACGATACTGAGCCTTCTGCATCCAGCGAATCCCTGCGACTCGCTTGATGTCGTCAGTCCACCTGGTGGGGGGTCGGCCAACACTACGCTTACTAGTGCGGGGTCGCCATTCCAGCACTTTGGGACCCCAACGTCCATCGGCTCTTCGCACTATGTGCCCCGCCCATTGCCACTTCAGCTTCGCAACTCGTTGAGCTATGTCGGTGACTTTGGTTCTTCTGCGGATCTCCTCATTTCTGATTCGATCACGCAGAGATACTCCTAACATAGCTCGTTCCATCGCCCGCTGTGTGACTCTGAGCCTTCTTATGAGGCCCATAGTTAGCGACCAAGTCTCGGAACCATAGGTCATCACTGGCAACACGCACTGTTCGAAGACTTTTGTCTTCAGGCACTGAGGAATTTCGGACGAAAAGATGTCGCGAAGTTTCCCGAATGCAGCCCAGCCGAGTTGGATTCGACGGTTCACCTCTTTCTCGAAATTGGACCTACCTAACTGGATCATATGTCCTAGGTATATGTATTCGTCTACAATTTCGAGTGCAGCGTTCTCAACTATAACTGGGTGGAGCGATACATGAGCATTACACAATTTATTTTAGTTTTGCCCATGTTCATTTTCAGGCCCACCTGTTGAGAAACGCTGCTGAGGTCATTGAGCATGGTACTAAGGTCATCCAGAGTCTGTGCCATGATGACTACATCGTCCGCGAACCGCAGTTGAGTGATGTACTCGCCATTGATGTTGATGCCAAGTCCGCCCCAGTCCAGAAGCTTAAAGACGTCTTCCAATGCGGCGGTGAATAGCTTCGGAGAGATCACATCTCCCCGACGCACTCCTCGCTGCAACTGGATTGGCCTCGTAGTCTGATCCTGAATACGGACTGACATAGTGGCGTTTTCGTACAAGCACTTCAACGCTTGGATATACCTGTAATCAATTCGGCATCTCTGCAATGACCTTAGCACAGCCCAGGTTTCCACCGAATCGAAGGCTTTCTCATAGTCCACAAACGCTAAGCAAAGTGGCTGGTTATACTCGTGAGTCTTCTGTATAACCTGCCGCAGCGTATGGATGTGGTCTATGGTACTAAAGCCTTTTCGGAAACCGGCTTGTTCGGGAGGCTGGAAGTCGTCAAACCTATTAGCGAGACGATTCGTAATGACTCTCGAGAACAATTTGTAAACATGGCTTAGCAGCGAGATGGGTCTGTAATTCTTCAGCAAGGTGTTGTCACCTTTTTTGAAGAACAGAACCACCACGCTCCTATGCCACGCCTCAGGCATCGTGCCCTCGTGAATGACGGAATTGAACAATCGCTGAAGGACTTTAAGTATCGGTTTTCCACCCGCTTTCAGGAGTTCTGCTGTGATTCCGTCCTCACCTGGCGCCTTATTGTTCTTCAGGTGTTTGAGAGCCACACTAATCTCGTATAGGCTGACGTCCGGGATATCTTCGGTATAGTGTCGGGTCAACTTGGCTCTGGGGTCTTTAGCCAAGTTGTTTGTTGTTATTATATATTATATATATAGTATTTAATATTAAAAAAATCTAAACTGAATTTTGTCTAGTTATAATTGTTTCCGAACGACCATTTGCCATCTCATTTCTTCTCGCGCTTTCTATCTCGGTGGAACAAGACGATTTTAAGGTGCAGTGTGCTATCTGAAGTTTTATTTGAAGACCATATAAATGTAAACCAGCCAAATAAATAGACAATAATTATGATTTCCTCGTAACCGAAATGAAATTTCCTCAGATTCGAAATGAAAAGTTTAACACGGGTAAAAGAATTAATTCCTACTCGGACTATAGCCGCTCTCACTACGCTCGTGCGTCTAAATACCTCGGGAATACATTCTTTCCACCCTCGGTTAACAATCTACTATTTAAAATTGGGATTGAATAATTTTAAGGAAAAATGGCGTCGTGTTTAAGGATTTATATCCTAAATGTTTATTATTTTTTTCACGCTTACTTGTGTACTTTTATGTTTTCAACATGGAAAAATAAAAATAATATTGTATAAAATTCAACCAACGTCAAAATAAAAAACTAAAAAGCGAAAAATAACATCGTATCTTATACCTTCTGATCATTGATGCATTACAAATTTAAACTCAAGCCGTTTTAATAACAAAGATTTAATTTATACGTGGCACCGCTTTCAAAGTAAGGAGAAAGTAGCAGATACGTTTTGTTCGCTTTTTAGAAAACATGTAAGTAATTTTGAAGTCAGATGAATATTTTTTTTTCATTTTAATTGGTATATTTCAGTCTCGTATTGTTATTACAAGTAGGTAGTTACTATACGAAATTCAAATTGTTTAGATTTAATTTGATATGCGTTAACTAGAAGAAGAAGAAGAAGAAGAAGAAGAAATATACTTTATTGTACATTAAAAACAAAAATAAACAATAACCTATAATAACACTTAGAAACTAATGTACAAATGGCGGTCTAACTAGCCTATTTGTTACTCAAAGACATTCAAACAAAAAAATATTCCGACGAATCGATAACCTCCTCCTTTTTTTGAAGTCGGTTAAAAATATAAAACGATTTTTAAATCGTCCTTCTTGTTTCATAACTTAGTTCAAATATCTTTTTAGCCGTTTGTGGTCCAAAGAGTCAAGATTTTATTGACTGTGGTCTATGACATCGTGCGTTAACTTTTAGTCTGTGGTCCATAGGTACTCTTATCTGTGGTTCAACTGTAGCCTGTGGACCAATGCCTGGTCTGGACTTGGAATTGGTATCTAGTCTGTGTCACTTCAATTTGCAATTTTGCATTCATGATTCAACGACCATTAAATTTTTCACTTGTTAATTTATTTGAATGGAAAGACTATGATTCTTTGCGGCTTGTATATTTTTACGTGTGTTAAATCAAAACAATAAACCTACATGTTGCTTTTATTTTTTTGTGGTTGTGAACCAATGGATTTTTCAAACAAGGTCAGGGTTTCCAGCTGAAGCGATGATGTAAAAATGATAGTAAGTTCATATTGTCAAATTTTGTTTTATATTGTTTTTATTGTTGATATAACATTCATTCATTCTAGGATACAGTAAATGTTTAAATAATTATTCTTATCATAGGATTTTGACATTCTATTAGTCTATTGTTTACCGAATTTATGTATGGAGTTACAAATCTTAATTCAGTGCTGAAGTTCAGATCTTTACCTGTCAAAATATTCGAGTACAAATTACAATACTTACCATATTTTTTTCTCAGGACATAAAACTCCGTATCAGGAAACCGAGATCCTTTATATAAGATTGTA